>NC_064420.1:25870000-26170000 GCF_023375975.1 Astyanax mexicanus | reverse complement strand
TAAGCAAGTATCACTTAACTTTCTATTTGCTTTCAAATTTGGAGTTGCATAAATCATTGTCCTCTCAAACCTTTTCAGCTTTCTGAGCTCATCCACACACTCGGGGTTAGGGTAGGTGAAGAGGCTCTTCAGGAAGAGCAGAGAGAATGCTCTGAGAGAATAGTGGGATGAGAGGGATGAGAGTATGTGAATTGAAAACCGATGCTTCCCTCGTGCCCTCGCTCTCTCCATCTCCATAAACCCTCAGCATAATTCCTTCTCTCTCGCCTTCTCTCTCCGCATCCTCCTTTTCACTGCCTCTCTCCATTCTTCCCTGACCACTTGCTCTAATCTGTCCTTTCACAAACACACACACACATACTGTGGGAAACACTTAGCAGCACATTTCACCCCCACACAGATACACACACACGTTCACCTTCATTTATTTGTTTGTTTAGTGTTGGAAGATTTGTATAGATTTGTATCACTCTCCATGTGATAAAATTTAATCTATCAAGATATCTCTTTTGTATCTCATAATAACTGGTACGTGTCATTGGTGTATTGGGGCAAGGAATACTTGGTGTGTTGGGTTAGGGAATACTTAGTGTATTGGGTTAGGGAATACTTGGTGTATTGGAGCCGGGAATACTTGATGTGTTGGAGCAGTGAATAGTTGGTGTGTTGGGTTAGGGAATACTTAGTGTATTGGGGCAGGGAATAGTTGGTGTGTTGGGGCAGGGAATGCTTGATGAGTTGGGACAGAGAACATTCGGTATGTGGGTATATGGGGGCAGGGAATAGTTTGTGTGTCAGAGAATGCTTGATATGTTGGGGCAGGACATGGGGCAGGGAATGCTTGATGTGTTGGGGCAGGGAAAAGTTGGTTGTTTTGCGGAAAGAAATAATTGGTAACAGGGAATGCTTGTGTTGGGTCAGGAAATGCGTGGTGTATTCGGGTAGGGAATAAGGCAGGTAATTCTTGGTGTCTTGGAGCAAGGAAAAGAGCAGAGGACAGTTGGTTTACTGGTGCATTGATTAGGGCATGGAATAATTGGTGCATTTAGGACACAATTGGATACTTGGATACTAAGGATTTGTGGTATGTTGGAGCAGGGAAAGTTGATAAAGTGCAGGAATTTCTTTGTGTTGTGTTGTGAATACTTACAACTGAAACTGTAAAAAAGCAGCAGTTGAAAGTCACTGATTTTGGAACAGTGTCCGCTAACATTTCTGTTGAGTAACATTGGTGACCACCGGGATAAAGTGTTACCCTGCAGTACAGTGAACTAAAGCTGTTTGGTTTGTTAAGCGTGAGAAAAATGTGTGTGTGTGTCTGCACAAGCACAAAGCGAGGCCTGTGAGAGATCGTCATTTAGGCATGCTAATCGTAATTGTGAGTGTGATTGTGTGCGCCCTGGGCTGGGATGTGTGTGTGCGAGTAAATCCGTGTTGCACTGAAAGAACAAGTCCAGCCTTTTCCCTGCAGGGAGGGTAAGGATAAAGGGGAGGGGTCAGGGGGTGTGGACTGAGGGAAGAGTGAATGAAAGCGTGAAACACTGCAGATGTAACATACATGTTCTCTTTCTGTAACACACACTCCTACCCTGCCCCACGGCATTGTGTGTGTCTGAGAAAACACGCTGTGTGTGTGTTCCCTTAGTGAAGCCCACACAGTTTGGGATAAGGGATATAGTCAGGGTGGTCCCGTGGTTCGTTACAATGAATGGGGAGATTTGGTTGTGTGTAAAGTTCTTTCACAATTTACATCTGAAACAAAACAATATCATGGGGTTCCAATGAATTAATATCATCAAGCCTGTATTTTAAAATAACATGTTCTAAATATATTGTAAATAAATAAGTAAAAAAAAAATAAGCCTGTTTTGCTGAAAATGTGTCTTCTCGCTTAAAATATTTTTAAGAAATGATTGTATGGGGATGTGGTGCAAATATATGCTGTGGCATTAACGTGTGTGTTTTAAGAGATATTATGTTGGCTCAACGTCAAAGTAAAAGCGCACCAGCTACCAGCATCATTTCTGTATTAAAGGTTTAATAGGTTTAACTTTAGAGTAATACTTAAGGTCTCTAAAGTTGTTTTTGAGTTTTGTAAAATACTACTTAAAATGTTAAAGGTTGTTTTGAGTATAAATACAATGTAGGTTTTAGTACTGGGTGGTATACCAGTTCATCCCAGTTTATCCGGTATGCCAAAGGGGAAGTTAAAACCGGCATGCATTTTTCAGATACCCCCACACCGCTAGAGGCACTGTGGAGCGCAGTGTAGAACAGCACCGCCAAAGAAGCACACTGGCAAAGCTTGCTAGCAGAACCGCTAGCATAACAAGCTAACACAGCTCAGCTCTGAGGAGGCAAACGCTCGTCTCGCTCTGTCCCGCCTAAAGGAAAACGAGAACAGCATGTTACCTGAGGAGCTTCTGCTGCTGTTGAGTGTTTTTATCCGAGTAAAAAAGAAAAACTACGGCAAACAGCAATTTTTCACTTAGCTGTAGCTAAAATGATAATTTTATGCACACTGAATTTAAAAGGAAGAAAAGAAGGAAATTGTGTGACTTGTATCTTATTTGTAAAATAGAGCTTTTAAGAAATGGCTCTTTTGAATACTTAAACATTAAATATTTTGGGTCAATTTATAGTGTTTATGGAACTATTTAAATATTTAGTTTTGTAAAGAAAGCAGTATTATAGTTGTTGGTTTATCGCTTTTTAATGTCTATTGTTTAAATCCTTCAGGTGTTTTTTCTGTTAACGGAGTCTGATTTCTTCTTAAATTGTATATTTTTTCGTTGGACAAAGTAACCCTATAAAATAATCAAAACCTTAATTTAAATCTTAATGTTTTATATTATATGTTCTCCTAACAGTAGTACTATATTAAAGCCCAGTCAAAAAAATGAAATACTGTGAAATCATCAGATCTCATTAGCACTAGTAGATTTTGTAGAGTACCATTTAAGGTTTTTTAAAATTGTAAGTTTTGTAAAACAGTGAAACCACTTGGGTTTCAGAAAGTACCATTTAATTTTGTCCTTATAAAGTATCACTTAAAGTCTATACATTTATTCTAGACTTAAAAAGCATGTGGGTTTAACAAACTACCCCCTAACATTGATCTTGATTTTTTTACGCACCACGTCAGCTTTTTCTAAAGTTGTTCTTGAGTTTTTATGGTACCAGTTGAGTTGTATAAAGTAATAATTACAATCTCAAACGTTATTCTTAAGTTGTGTATAGTACCAGTTGAGTTGCGTAAAGTAATAATTAAGGTATCCAAACTTATTTTTGAGTTTTGTAAAGTACCCATTGAGTTGTGTAAAGTAATAATTAAGGTTTCTAAAGTTATTCTTGAGTTTTGTATTGTACCAGTTGAGTTGTGTAAATTAATAATTAAGGTTTCTAAAGTTGTCCTTGAGTTTTGTACATTACCAGTTGAGTTGCGTAAAGTAATAATTAAGGTATCTAAACTTATTTTTGAGTTTTGTAAAGTACTAGTTGAGTTGTGTAAAGTAATCCTTAAGGTCTCTAAAGTTTTATAAAATACTACTTAAAATTTTAAAGGTTGTTTTGAGTTTTGTAAAATATTATGCGGTTTTACAGAGTAACACTTTTCAAAATTGTTTCTGAGTTTTGTAAAACTTGGGTTTTTATAAAGTACCAATTAATTTTATTATAGTTATCTGTATGTTTTATAAAGAACAACTTAAGGTTTCAGATAACTTTTATAAAATGAATTGATACTTTGAAATGCCTCTTGGGTTTAACAAAGTACCACCGAAGGTCTCTATCACTGTTCTTGATTTTTTAAAGTACCACTTCAGTTTTATAAAGTACCACTTAAGATTTCTAAAGTTGTTCTTGAGTTTTGTAAAACACCACTTGAGTGGTGGTTCTTGAGACGAAGCGTGCACACACTCGCTCACACTTCAGCTGTCAGTCACAGATGATTGACAGCTGGAGCTTTGGGACGGCACTAATCCCTGAATGGAGTGTGTTCCTCCTGCTCGGGTCTAATGAATAATGCTTCTTGTCTTCACACACACTTTCTATTTGCTGGCACACACACTCCCAGCTCCTGACCCCACACACACACACTGACCGGTTCTGATTTATATCATCACTGTCTCTCTTTCTAAGAGTGTTAACCTCTTTGTGACACAATTGTTGTGTGATTACCACTCACTCACTCAGACACACAGAAACACACACACACACACACACACACACACACACACACACACACACACTTCAGCACACACTACTTAAAGGCTGCAGAAGTCATTTAGATGGATTTTGGTGGAGAAGAAGTTCAGCAGACGGTCAGGACCATCATGAAGAGTCAGTCAGAGAAGAATCCTCAGCGCAGGGTGAGTCGATAATACTAATTAGCACTAAACCTGGTCTAAATCTCTGTTCTGATTTTGTTTAAAAACTAAAAAACTGTTTAGACTGTTTAAACTGTGTAAAACTGTTTAAAAACTGTTTAGATTGGCTGAGCACATTATCAGCATCATCATCATCATCATCATCATCATCATCATCATAAACTGACCAGTAGAAATAGCTCAGAATGACTTGTGTTGATCAACATTACACTAAATAACAGTTAGAATGTTTTTTTTCCAGAGATAAAATATTCTGATATCAAAGTAATGTTATTTAATATTAGTGAATGAGAAGTAATATTACATTATCAATTTATTTTGTTCTGCAGTGTATTTACATTTTTTTTTACATCTGTACATGGCTATCAGGGCAATTGTTGAACTAATCTCTGCTCTGATTGGCTCTTATCTGTATCTACTGGGGTATACACTACCGTTCAAAAGTTTGGGGTCACATTGAAACATCCTTATTTCTGAAGGAAAAGCACTGTACTTTTCAATGAAGATAACTTTAAACTAGTCCTAACTTTAAACAAATACACTCTGTACATTGCTAATGTGGTAAATGACTATTCTAGCTGCAAATGTCTGGTTTTGGTGCAATATCTACATAGGTGTATAGAGGCCCATTTCCAGCAACTATCACTCCAGTGTTCTAATGGTACAATGTGTTTGCTAATTGGCTCAGAAGGCTAATTGATGATTAGAAAACCCTTGTGCAATCATGTTCACACACCTGAAAACAGTCTAGCTCATTACAGAAGCTACAAAACTGACCTTCATTTGAGCAGATTGAGTTTCTGGAGCATCACATTTGTGGGGTCAATTAAACGCTCAAAATGGCCAGAAAAAGAGAACTTTCATCTGAAACTCGACAGTCTATTCTTGTTCTTAGAAATGAAGGCTATTCCATGCGAGAAATTGCTAAGAAATTGAAGATTTCCTACAACGGTGTGTACTACTCCCTTCAGAGGACAGCACAAACAGGCTCTAACCAGAGTAGAAAAAGAAGTGGGAGGCCGCGTTGCACAACTAAGCAAGAAGATAAGTACATTAGAGTCTCTAGTTTGAGAAACAGACGCCTCACAGGTCTCCAACTGGCATCTTCATTAAATAGTACCCGCAAAACACCAGTGTCAACATCTACAGTGAAGAGGCGGCTGCGGGATTTTGGGCTTCAGGGCAGAGTGGCAAAGAAAAAGCCATATCTGAGACTGGCTAATAAAAGAAAAAGATTAAGATGGGCAAAAGAACACAGACATTGGACAGAGGAAGACTGGAAAAAAGTGTTCTGGACGGATGAATGCAAGTTTGAGGTGTTTGGATCACAAAGAAGAACGTTTGTGAGACGCAGAACAAATGAAAAGATGCTGGAAGAATGCCTGACGCCATCTGTTAAGCATGGTGGAGGTAATGTGATGGTCTGGGGTTGCTTTGGTGCTGGTAAGGTGTGAGATTTGTACAGGGTAAAAGGGATTCTGAATAAGGAAGGCTATCACTCCATTTTGCAACGCCATGCCATACCCAGTGGACAGCGCCTGATCGGAGCCAATTTCGTCCTACAACAGGACAATGACCCTAAACACACCTCCAAATTGTGCAAGAACTATTTACAGCAGAAGCAGGCAGCTGGTATTCTATTGGTAATGGAGTGGCCAGCGCAGTCACCAGATCTGAACCCCATTGAGCTGTTGTGGGAGCAGCTTGACCGTATGGTACGCCAGAAGTGCCCATCCAACCAATCCAACTTGTGGGAGCTGCTTCTAGAAGCGTGGGGTGCAATTTCTCCAGCTTACCTCAACAAATTAACAGCTAGAATGCCAAAGGTGTGCAATGCTGTAATTGCTGTAAATGGAGGATTCTTTGATGAAAGCAAAGTTTGATGTAAAAACAATGTTATTTCAAATACAAATCATTATTTCTAACCTTGTCAATGTCTTGACTCTATTTTCTATTCATTTCACAACATATGGTGGTGAATAAGTGTGACTTTTCATGGAAAACACAAAATTGTTTGAGTGACCCCAAACTTTTGAACGGTAGTGTACATTTACTACTTCCTCTTTTACTTAACTACATGCAGCTCTGATAAAATAAGAGGCCACTTAAAAAAATATGAGTTTCTTTGATTTTACCAAATTCTCTGGAATATAATCAAGAGGAAGATGGATGATCACAAGCCATCAAACCAAACTGAACCGCTTGAATTTTTGCACTAGTAGTGGCATAAAGTTATCCAAAAGCAGTGTGTAAGACTGGTGGAGGAGAACATGCCAAAATGCCTGACAACTGTGATTAAAAATCAGGGTTATTCCACCAAATATTGATTTCTGAACTCTTAAAACTTTATGAATATAAACTTTTTCTTTTGCATTATTTGGGGTCTGAAAGCTCTGCATCTTTTTTGTTATTTCAGCCATTTCTCATTTCTTTTGTTTTTGTTTTTTTTAGCTGTCGAAGCCATTGCTGGAGCGACGAAGGCGTGCCCGTATTAATGCCTGCCTCGGAGAGCTCCGATCACTCCTGCTTCAGTCACACGCTACACAGGTGAGAGCCAATCAGAGCAGAGATTAGTTCATATACTGATAGCCATATACAGGCTAACACACTCAAAGTAAAAATGTGTACAACTGAAACTGTACTGAAACTGTGCTGTTTTGTTGAGTTTAGGGCTGCCATCCTTCTAAACTTGAGAAGGCCGATATCCTGGAGCTGACCGTCCGCCATCTACGATCCCTGCAGCACACACACTCAGGTCAGTCACCTCAACACACCGACACAACCCTGTTCAGACTGGCATTTTTGGCAAATCTAGATTTTGTCCAGATTAATTTTTTTTTGCAAATCCTTTTTAGACTACATTTGAAAGTGGTTTGTAATTTAGCTTTGGAAAAAAAAGGAGACCACTTAAAAATTATGTGTTTCTTTAATTTTACCAAAATGAAAATATAATCAAGAGGAAGATGGATGATGACAAGCCATCAAACCAAACTGAACTGCTTGGAAAAATTACATACCACCTAAGTTTCTAAATCACTTTCTCTAATTTTGCTATTTATAGGTATATATTTAAGTAAAATTAACATTGTTGTTTTATTCTATAAACCACGGACAACATTTCTCCCAAATTCCAAATACAAATATTGTCATTTAGAGCATTTATTTGCAGAAAATTAGATATGGCAGAAAAAATAACAAAAAGGATGCAGAGCTTTCAGACCTCAAAAATGCAAAGAAAACAAGTTCATATTCATTCAGTTTTAAAAGTTCAGAAATCAATAGTTGGTGGAAAAACCCTTGTTTTTAATCACAGTTTTCATGCATCTTGGCATGTTCTCCTCCACCAGTCTTATACACTGCTTTTGGATAACTTTATGCCACTCCTGGTGCAAACATTCAAGCAGTTTTTAATGGCTTGGTCTGATGGTTTGTGATCATCCAGCTTCCTCTTGATTATATTCCAGAGGTTTTCAATTTTGTAAAATCGAAGAAACTCATCACGTGGTCTCTTATTGTTGGTTTAGTTTTATCTGGACTTGTTTCAACTTAATGAAATGCCTTTATATTTATTTAACATATTTTGGGTAGATTTGATCTTGTGTAGACACATGGAAACTGGTTTAGAGTTAACTGATCTATTGTTGCACTGTTTGAACATGTTGAATAGATTGAACTTCAGGTTTTGATTTATTTGATCTGTTGCTGTTCCAGGTGGAAATGGTGTGTTCAGCGTGGGATACAGTGCGTGTGTCTGTGAAATAAGGCGTTTCCTCTGCGCTGCTCCACAGACTGTGAACAGGCCAGATGCTGGTGGTGCTCTGCTGCAGGGCATCAGTGTGTGTCCGGCACAGACCACTCAGAAACCATCACTGTCCCAGCACACACACCACACACACCAACACCTTCACCTGTCTACCCACCAGGAGAAGACATCCAGCAGCAGCTCCGGCACATACTCCTCCGTGTGGAGACCCTGGTGATGAAGTGGATTGTTGAGTTTGTTTCTGTGTGATGATGCACTTATGACCATTGTAAATATAAATAAGACTTGTAATAAACGATAAATGGGAACTGATATGTTTCTGCTCTCTTTAAAGATCTGTAAATGTCTGCTGCAGGCTGAAACTGGGTGGCTAAAATCTGTGGGGTTAGGTTAAACTGCCATAGGCTGAGTGGGTGGGGCTATGTTGCAACAGCTGTAGACAGAATTACTAAGGTTAAACTGCTGTATGAATGCAGAATGAGTACAGAATACTACTGTAGACTCAGTGGGTGGAGCTAAACTGCTGTAGACAGATTGGGTGGAGCTGAACTGCTGTAGACTTAATGGGTGGAGCTAAACTGCTGTAGACGGAATTGGTGAGGTTAAACTGTGGTAGACAGAATGTGTGGAGCTAAACTGCTGTAGACAGAATGTGTGGAGCTAAACTGCTGTAGACAGAATGTGTGGAGCTAAACTGCTACAGATAGAATGGGTGGAGCTAAACTGCTGTATGAATGCAGAATGAGTACAGAATATTGCTGTAGCTTCAGTGGGTGGAGCTTAACTGCTGTAGACTGAATGTGTGGTGCTGAATTGCTGTAGACAGAATTGGTGGAGCTAAACTGCTGTAGACAGAATGAGTGAAGCTAAACTGTGGTAGACTGAGTGGGTGAGGTAAAAATGTGGTAGACGGAATGGGTGAGGCTAAACTGCTACAGATAGAATGGGTGGAGGTAAACTGCTGTATGAATGCAGAATGAGTACAGAATGAGTGAAGCTTAACTGCTACAGATAGAATGGGTGGAGCTAAACTGCTGTACGAATGCAGAATGAGTACAAAATGACTGACGCTAAACTGCTGTAGACGGAAGGGGTAAGGTTTAAACTGTGATAGACGGAATGGGTGGAGCCAAACTGCTGTAGACGGAATGAGTGAAGCTAAACTGCTGTAGACGGAATGGTTGAGGCTTATCTGCTACAGATAGAATGGGTGGACCTAAACTGCTGTAGACAAAAAGAATGGAGCTAAACTGCTGTAGACTGAATGGGTGGAGCTAAACTGCTGTATGCTGACTGCTGTATTGATTAATCACTGTACAGCATTCTAGCATCAGTATTCTTTTAGGCTGTTTTTTTTTATCACAAAGGGCCCATTTTACCGCTGTACTACACAAGCATACACACACACACACACACACACACACACAGTATGATGGATGGTTTAAGTGTGTGAATGTATCTGTACAGATGCAGTAAGAACAGTCAGTCCAATATCTGAACCCACAGTAATATCGTTTATTCAATTACCTCTAAAGACCTCAATACCCGTAACCCGGCAACCAAGCGGCACCCTGCAGCTCGGCAGCTCACCTTAACACTCTTAAAGAAACACACACTATAAACACACACATCGTTTACAAACAATAAACACACATTAAACTTTATGAATAAACACACTGGAGGTCTCAACGAGAAACCACACACACACACACACACACACACACACACACTGCCTCAGCAGGTGGCCGCTCTAGAGCTGGCAGGTCTCTGTGATTGAGACCTGAGTCACACACACAAGACACAAACACAAAGTCTGTCTATCTGACAGACAGACTGACACTAATGGGCGTCCTGGGGGCTCAGTTCCTGGAGAGCTCCATGCTGAAGCCAATTTCTTCCCAGAATCCACTCAGTCTATGAAAGACACACACACACACACATAAATCACAGCAGTTAGTAGTGTGTGCTGGATCGAAAAGCAACCGGGACCTATGGCCCAGTTCCAAAAGCCAGGTTAGAACCGTGCGAGCTCTATACCACCACTCTGCGGGCGGCCCAGGCTGGAGTCAAAGATTTGAGCCCTGTGGTGCAGCTCTGCAGTGGAGCTCAAGTGACAGATGTGCTGGAGAGGGAGCTGTGAGCCCTGTGGTGCAGCTCCACAGTGAGGCATGCAGCTCCACTGACAGCAGTGAGCCCTGCAGTGCAGGCCAGGCTCAGAAGTGTGTGCTGGAAAGGGAGGGATGGGCTCTGTGGCGCAGCTCTGTGGCAGGGCCTGGTGGTAGGTGAAGCATGCTGCGGACGTTGGCGCGATAACGTGCGGACAGGAAGTTGTAGAGCAGCGGGTTGATGGCTGCGCTCAGGTAGAAGAGCACGAAGGAGACAAGGTTCAGATACTGACTGATGTAATACAGACCGGCTCCGGGCTCGGGGGTCAGGGAGAACAGAGTCCGGCCCACGTGGAACGGCAACCAACACAACACAAATACCAACACTATCACCACTGCAGAGAGAGAGAAAAAGAGAAAGAGAGAGAGAGAGAGAATAAAGGATTTAGGAATGTATATTGGTGCCTTTGTACATTTTCAGCAAAAAGAACTACAGTTTATATAGCCCTAAAACCATGTTTTTATAAAGCACTGAAAATGGTCCACATATCAGTCCTTTATGTTTTGATGGCTAAGCTGTTTCTGTCTGTAGAGTAGTTGCTATGCTGTTAACTTTTGGTTAAATACTAAAAGTCCAAAATATTTTGGCTAAATATTTGAATGCTAATACTTTTGTCTGATAAAGCAGTGTCCAAAAAACTTTTGGCTCAATACTAAAGTCCAAAAAACTATTGACTAAATGCTAATAGTCCAAAACCCTTTGGGTAATCGTTGGCTGACAGAGCAGCGTCCAAATCTAATGCTAATACTCTTTTTCTAATATAGCAGTGTTCAAAAACTTTACGCTAACATGGTGACATACTAATTCTTTGGCTAATAGAGAAGTGTCCAAAATGTTTTGACTAAATGGTGGAATACGAATACTGCTGGCTAATAGAGCATTGACAAAAACATCTGGTTTTATATCAGTGTGAAAGCCTTTGCCCAATAGCTGGTTTATCCAGCAGCTCCTCCATATACACACAGTACTGGAGAGCAATACACAAAGTTAAGAAGATTGAAGAAAACAGTAAGTTGCTTTTTACAAGTAATCTTAATAATAATAATTAATAAAAACATATTTTTAGAATACTTTTCATACATTAAAATGAAGTTAAAGTGCTTTACATAAACAGATATGTGAACAAAACATCAGCAAAATTAAGAAAATTAACACAAGAAGCAAGTATTAGAAAAACTTGTAATTATGATGTAATTAAAGGCCAATGTAAAAAGAACTGTACATAAATAACTTTTTCTTTAAAAGCAGTAACAGAAGGTGCCTGACAAATATTTATTGGTAACGTGTTCCAAATTTTTGCCGCATAAAAACAAAAAGTTGCTTCTCCACTATTTTTAAGCTTCATGCGGGAGATCTGGAGGAGGCCATCAGTAGATGATTTTTGGAGTGTATTCAGTCAGCAGTTCAGAACTTTATTTAAGTGCTAAACCATGTATTGATTTTTAGACTTATAATAAAACCTTAAAATCAATTCTAAAAAAAACTAGAATGGGTTTGATATGGCCTATTTTTTTTTAGTATGTGTCAATATTCTTGCTGCTGCATTTTGCAACAGTTTGTTTACAGTTTGTTTTCAGCAGATTTAGGAAGTGGATCAGACACAGCAGTGCTGCTGGAGTTTTTAAACACTGTGTACAGCCCCCTCTCCACTCTATCTAGCTGTTCCATCTTATAAATATGAAGTCAGGGACAGAAGTTCATCTGTGTTGCTGGAGGATAGCCTGTTGACTATTCTCAGTCCAGCAGCGACACTGAGGTGTTTAAAAACTCCAGCAGCACTGCCGTTTCTGATCCACTCATACCAGAACAACACAGAATAACCCACCCTTCAAAAACAAATTTAAGGACAGTGAACTCAAACATACAGAGAGGGTGAAGGGGGTATACTATTCATGCCGCACAGATGCTTACCCATCATCCTGAGGGTCTGTCGATGTGTGTTGTCACGGTGGGCATGAGCACGCTGGCGCAGGGTACGGGCGATCAGGCCGTACAGGAGGGTGAGCAGAGCGAGAGGGATGATGAAGTACAGGTTGTAGAGCCACAGCATGGCGGTCATCAGCCCTGAGCTCTGGGCGAATTGCGTACTGCGACACTCTGCGTCCCCGCCCCCCACACGCTCCACGCCCACCAGGGCCATTACAGGGGCAGAGCTCAGCACGGCCACGCCCCAGAGTCCGCCAATCAGTGCGCGGACACGTCCACGCGTCACCAGGAGGCGGGCCCTGAGGGGGAAGCACACGGCCAGGTAACGCTCCGCCCCCAGAGCAGTCATATGCAGGATGGATGAGAATGTGCAGCACTCGCTTACAAACTGCGAAAGCTTACAAACCGCGTCACCTAGCAACCAGGGGCGGTACCACCACAACTACGGGGGACAGAAACAAAAATCGACAAATGAATATTATACAGAATTTACAGTAGATAGTAGCTAAAAATTTGCTAAATACAGCTTTGAAAAAAAATAAGAGACCACTTAAAAATTATGATCATTCTTTGATTTTACCAAATTGAAAACCTCTGGAATATAATCACTATAAAGAGGAAGATGGATGATCACAAGCCATCAAACTAACTGCTTGAATTTTTGCATCAGGAGTGGCATAATGTTCTCCAAAAGCAGTGTGTAAGACTGGTGGAGGAGAACATGCCAAGATGCATAAAAAAAAACTATGATTAATTAATCTCTGCAACTTTTTTTGTTATTTCAGCCATTTCTCATATTCTGCAAATAAATGCTCTAATTGACAATATTTCTATCTAGAATTTGGGAGAAATTTTGTTTGTAGTTTATAGAATAAAACAACAATGTTCATTTTACTCAAACATATATCTATAAATAGTGAAATGTTTTTTTTCCCGAAACTAAAGTTGTCTCTTAATTTTGTCCAGAGCTGTATATTAAATCAACAGGTAAGTAATGTGTAAAAGTCTTAGCAAAATAAATAGTTAAACAAACAGGTTAATGAACTAAGCAGTACTAAGCAGGTAAATAATCACGTAACAGGTACCTTGTACAGGTCGAGGGGCATCAATGCCAGCATGAGGATGTCGGAAACAGCCATGCTGCTCAGGTACAGGTAGGTGGTGCTTCTCATCTGGGGGCGGAGCCACACCACAAGGATGGTGAGAATATTTCCCAGCAGTCCCAGCAGCAACAGTGGCACGCAAAGTGCCGTAACGACAGCCAGTTCAGTACGACTGAAGAGCAGCTGATCCGTCCATATAGAACCGTTCTCACACTCATCACACCATCCGGACCCAGAACCCTCCATTACACACATTTACACACTCACACCTTTACACTCTTAAATACCCCCACACACATCCAATAAACACAACTAATCCTGAAGAGAGATGGTCCAGACGTCCAAACCCAAAGAAAGATAGATGTGGACTGAAGAGCTGGGCAAAAGAGAGAGAAAGAAAGAGAGAGAGATAAGAGACAGACAGAAAAAAGAGACAGAGAGAAATGAGACAGAAAGAAAAAAGAACCGAGAGAAATTAATGAGAGAGACAAGAGAAAAAAAGAGAGATAAATGATAAAGAGAGAGAGAGAGAGATAAGAGACAGCAAGAAGAGAGAGACACAAAGAGAGAAAGGAGTTCTTCTCGTCCGTCACATTGAATGACTGAAGTAAATCCAGTGATTATAAATCCGACAGTCCAGAGCGTGAAGTAGCATCCTGATCACACATCCCTTCTGCTTCCTTGCTCCCTCTCTCTCTTTCTCTCTACATCCCCCTATGTGTGTGTGTAACAGCCGTAGGCTCCCCACAACCAACACCACTGCTCATTCAGACTTAACTGGTTTTACTGGGTCTACTGGGAGCAACAACCGACCCCAGTGCAGTGAAGGAAATGCTTAATGATGCCATCACTGGTAACTGTCCTGACAGCAGAGCTATAGTGGAGAATAACAAACACTGGAGTTAAACTGTAACCAATCTGATCTCAGTACACACAGTGAACACAACTAAAATATGGATGTGGTTTAGAACCCTGTGTGTCCTTTAGTCTATAAACATAAATAATAACTTAAACTGCACAGAGCTGACCATAATTAGTGTAATCGAAACCAATTTCACCTCAGCACAGTATGTATATCAGTCCACTACAGTTTAAAAGTGGAACTACAAAGCAGAATGTTATGAGAAAGATAATGTAGTTCAATATGAAATATAAAATCAGCCACTGCCTCTACTCAAATAGTGTTCTTAGAGGTAATCTCAGCAACACAGCTCTGATACATCAATTAACAGATGCCTGTGCTGACCAACATCACCCTGGGTGTAATTAATGTGAAGATAGAGCATCATCTACCCACCCAGAGAGAGCAAGGCCAACTGTGCTCTCTCTGACTCTGGCTGCTGATGACAAGCAGGATGATTCAAGATTCGAGCCCCCCACAAAGTTAAAATTATGAATTAAATGTGTAAATGAGATGCTGACTTACTTAAGCAACAATACACAAGAGGGAGTGCCTTAACATGTAATATTGGACAAAACCTTAAGTGTATTATTGTGATTATACCACAGTTCCCTTATTGCTGTTTATTGAAAGATTTTGAGTCAAAGTGGAGAAGAAAATATGATCTGTTTGGTTATAAACATTCTTCGAGTTAAAATAGTTCTATTGCTGCTCTGTTTGGCTTGTAAGCGCTGCATCGTTGCTAGGTTACCTGTATGTGGCGGATTAATACGGTGGTTACAGTGCATTACGGACTGATAACGGCACTTACAGAGCGCCTCTCAGCCAATCACATTGCAGGGTCGGAACTAACTGTGGTATAATAAACAGTAAAATTGTTTAGGTTGTTGAATCTGAGCAACACACACTAAAACACCACCAACACATTGGTTTGTTTACATGCACTTTATAATCCAATTACTGAAAAACATAAGAAAACATAAGCTTGTCATTAATCCATTGAACACAAAGGCAAAACTCTGAATTTAGTAATCAGGCATTAATCCTTTTTTTTTTTTTTTTTTTTTTTTTTTTTTGAAACTCAGAAGAATAAGATCATATGATCTAAACATAGTGTAAGACCCACACAGGAAATTTGGCAGTGTTAAATCAACACTGTTAGTGTTAAACTTTACACTCTCAGTGTTAATATAACACTAACAGTGTTGATTTAACACTGCCAAATTTCCTGTGCAGCAAGCGGATTTGCAGCTAGAAGATAAAGATTATTTAAAGTCCTTAGTTTCAATGTTATTCTGAAAGTGTGAAAGTTTTTTTTCCCCCACCCATCTTGTGGGTGCCGTGTTAAACACTGCTCGCCTATTTCTGATACACAGTGAACACAGTCTGTTTTCACACGTGCACAAACTGAGAAATATGAAAGTCAGCCAGTTAAGAGTATACAGCTCTGGGAAAAAAGATGAGTTTATTTGATTTTACCAAATTAAAAACCTCTAGAATATAATCAAGAGAAAGATGGATGATCACAAGCCATCAAACCAAACTAAACTGCTTGAATATTTGCACCAGTAGTGGCATAAAGTTATCCAAAAGCAGTGTGTAGAAATGGTGGGCAAGAACAAGTTGCCAAGATGCATGAAAACTATGGTTAAAACCAGGGTTAATCTACCAAATATTGATTTCAGAACTCTTTTGAACTTTATGAATATGAACTTGTTTTCTTTGCATTATTTGAGGTCTGAAAGCTCTACATCTTTTTTTATTTTAGCCATTTCTCATTTTCTGCAAATAAATGCTCTAAATTACAATATCGTTATTTAGAATTTGGTAGAAATGTTGTCTGTAGCTTATAGAATAAAACAACAATGTTCATTTTACTCAAACATATATATAAATAGCAAAATCAGAGAAACTGATTCAGAAACTGAAGTGGTCTCTTAATTTTTATTTCGAGGGCTGTATATGAACTAAGAAAAATGATTATTATGATAAAACCCAACTCTCTTTATCAGATTCATAGACCTGATCTATGGTGGAGCTGTGGGATCCTGAATATTGACGAACAGGGTGGAAAAAGGATAATAATAATAATAAAGTATGCAGAGAAACAGATACAGGACTACAGTCTGTAAATAATACACTAAAAGAGGTGCTGATAAAATGGACCACAATATTCTAAATATGAATAGCACTGTTTAAACACTTACTAAGATGAAAGGTTCTACTGAGAAACATCTAAAAGTGATTTTAAAGACTGCTTTATAGTACTTGTTAGCCAATCAAATGTTTATGCACACACACACACACACACGCACACACACACAGTCAGTGAGCATCACGTCCTGTAACTGATCGACTTGAGTGAATCAGCAGAGGAAGTGTCCCTAACACACGTTCCCTGCTCACTGTGTGTTCGTGTGTGTGTGCGCACAATGAAGAGAGAAAACCTTCAAATATTAAATATAGCACATTTATTAATTATTCAAACTACTGTACATTTAGATAAAACACAAACACACACATTAATATTGCTCACAGTTTGTGCAGGTTTACTTGTGGACCTTCATCATCATCATCATCATTTTCATCTTCAATATCATCAACACTGTCTCTAATAGAGATGATAGATAATAACGTGAGTTTAAACACTAACCATGTTTCTGTCCATTGACCTACACAGGAAGTGATGCAAATAAGGTCATGCCTCCCACTGTCTGTGCCGCTGATGGAGGTGAAAAGTTGTGTGGGCAGGACGGGGTTCAGGTCGAAGGCGGGGCAGGGGGATTTGGTCGCCTGGCAACAGTGGCATCTCTCTAAAGAGTAGCTGTGGACTGTAGAAGGTCAGCAGGTCAGGACCCTCTGCTGAACGAGGACGGGACTGCAGCACAAGGACAATAAAAAAATATTATTAAAATGCTGCCAATCAATTTATCAAAACATCAAAAACATAAATAAAACTATATATACAGCTCTGGAAATAATTAAGAGACCACTTCAGTTTCTGAATCAGTTTCTCTGATTTTGCTATTTACAAGTATATGTTTGAGTCAACATATTAGGGACAACATTTCTCTCAAACTCCAAATACAAATATTGTCATTTAGAGCGTTTATTTGCAGAAAATAAGAAATGGCTGAAATAACAAAAAAGATGCAGAGCTGTCAGACCACAAATAATGCAAAAAAAGAACAAGTTCATATTCATGAAGTTTTAAGAGTTCAGAAATCAATATTTGGTGGACTAACGCTGTTTTTTGATCACATTTTTCATGTATCTTGGCATGTTCTCCTCCACCAGTCTTACACACTGCTTTTGGATAACTTTATGCCACTCCTGGAGCAAAACATTCAAGCAGTTCAGCTTGGTTTGACAGCTTGTGATCATATTTACCTCTTGATTTTTTTTCAGAGGTTTTCAACTTCAATAATTCAAAGAAACACATCATTTTTAAGTGGTCTCTTATTTTTGTCCAGCTGTATATTTAAAACTCAGAAGATGCAGGTTTATTAGTGGTTTTAAAAATTAAATTAATTAGCTATATTTGTATTATAGTCATGGCAGGGAACTTTAAATTGAAGACAAAAATAAAACAAAAATAAAAATTTATTTGTTAAAATGTTAAACAGTGAATTAAACAAATCTTATTTATTCACACCTTAAAGCTGGCTGTGGGCAGGGCTAGCGATGGCCTATCCTGCAGCACCTGATTGATGATCTCGTCGTGTGATAGACTGACGCTGACCAACCCCTGATACAGGTTCTGAGAGCGTGGAAAATTCAATGCTACATAAAGAGACAGATTACCATATGCAATATTAGGAGATGAGTTTAAACTGAACCCTACCTCACACTGTACACGCTACATATTATAGAGCAGAGGTGAAGTAATGACCTTTGACCTTTACCTTCTGATGCTCTGGCCCTTATGTATTCCTGAGTGAGCGTTGAGCGCTGCAGCTTTTCCCGCACAGCCTCATTAGGGTCAAACTCTGCCTCCTCCAGTTTCTGTATCTCTGCCTTTAGAGCCAGAGTGGTGTTAAGCTCCGCCCCTTCGTCTAGCTGTCCGTCAGTCTGAGCTGAAACATAGGGCTGGAACTGGCCACACCCACCATCTGTTTGTGAACCTGAAACATATATTCAAATATATGTTCTCATGAGCAGACAGATACACACATATACACAGAGATACACAAGGACAAGCGCACACACACAAACAGGGCTGTTTTCCCCTCTCACCCTCTTTTCTCTTGCTGTGAGGTTTCCCGGGAGCTGACTGGTTGCTGCAGGGTTGTGGAGTTGCCTTGGTGATGGGAAGTGTTCCCAATGAGCGTGCTTCACAGGGGGCCGAGGGTTTGGTACGGGACTCTGGGTTCACATCAAAGCGCACCTGTACAAGTACACATATTCTTCCTTATCGTAATCATCATACTCATCACTTAGGTCTGAAAAATAAAGGTCTAAAATTATTTAAAATATATATATATTATTATATATGTTCTGCATACTGTTGTTTGTTTTTGCTATAATCCTTAAATTTCAATATTCAATATTCAATAATAATCATGTACTAAACACTATGTATTTACAGTGGTGCTTAAAAGTTTGTGTACAAATGGAGGACATTCAAGACCATTGTTACAAAGATGACTCCAACAGAAAGGGATGTAATCATCGGCGAGGTCACAAAGGACCCCAGGGTAAACTCTAAGCAACTGAAGGCCTCTCTCACACTGGCTAATGTCAATGTTCATAAGTCCACCATCAAGAGAACACTGAACATCAATGATGTTCATGGCAGGGTTCCATGCAGAAAGCCACTGCTCTCCAAAAAGAACATTGGTGCTCATCTGCAGTTCACTACAGATAACATGGACAATCCTAAAGGCTATTGGAAGAATGTTTTGGAAAAGGAAAACACTGCATTCCCACATAAGGACCTTAACCCATCTGTGAAACATGGAGGTGGTAGTATCACGGCTTGGGCCTGTTTTTCTGCATCTGGGCCAACACTGCTTGACTTCATTGATGAAACAATAAATTCAGAATTATATCATTATATAAGACATTTTAAAGGAAAATGTCAGGACATCTGTCCAAGAACTGAATCTCAAGAGAAGGTGAATGATTCATAAATAATAAAGTTAATGTTTTGGAATGGCCAAGTCAAAGTCCTTAATCAAATGGAAATGAGTTGAAGCTGTTCTGTACAGATTCTGAAAGCAAAGCGTCACCGTCCTATAAAAAACACTTATCTCAGTTTTTGTCTGTTTTTAGTTTACTACATAATTTGAACAGACAAGCTGTCTTTTATTCTGTGCCAAGATTTATTGATAAATGGACCAATAGAAACTCTTCAAAATTACCTGAAATAAACTCTTTTTACATTGATTTCCATTGAAAGTTTACAAGGTTTTTTTCTCTCTTCTGTAAAGCTGCTGTTTTGGAGATAAGTGTTTTTCATTGGACAGCGACGAAAGGTTCACATACTTCTGCCACTCACAGATATGTAGTACTGGAACATTTGTATATATTTCAACAAATGAATGGCCAAGTACATTATTTTTGTCTCATTTGTTTAAATTGGTTCTCTATCTACTTTTAGGACTTCTGTGAAAATCGGATGAGGTAACACTTATGCAGAAATATTGAAAATTAAAAAAAAAATAAAATAAAATCATAAACTTTCAAACACCACTGTATGAGTTTCTCCTGGTGGTAGTTCTTGTGAGCTGTTAGCATCCCCTTATAATAACAATAACAATACAATGTTTGTCAACATTTAAGTAATGCCCCAAATCATTACTCTGTTTATTACCAGCTTGCCAAAGCCCACAAAAATAGACTGTTTATTAATATCTATGACTAAGGGTTTCTGTGCTGTTTATATGTTAATGTGACATCAGACTGGGATAGCATATTAAGCACCCCTTGTTCAGTTTTCCTAATGTTTGTATGAAAGCTAATATAACTTCATAAACCATAAAGCCACTGTGAATGTGTATTTCTGACCTGTCGTGGTCGTGTGTGTTTGCCTTTTTTCTTCAGAGCTCCGGCTAAAGCTGCAGGCCGTTCTGGGCTGAGTGTGACGGACAGGTCGAGCTCTGGGCACTGGATTGGAAGGTGGGCAGGGCTTAAAGGAAGAGGGGGCTGCATTGTGTGCATCATCGTCTTACCAAACACTACTGCACTTTCCATGCTGATCACCTGCTGCACACAAATCCAGACTGCCCCTCACCTAAGAGAGTAAAACAACACACACGCACACACAGGCACACGCACACAAAGTCTTAGCTCCTAGTTTCAAGAGGGGACAGAAGGTCACGGCAGGTTCAGGGTTCATATATGGTCACAGTTGTAGGGAAAAAAAAAATATTTTATTATAAAGGGTTTTTCAAATTGCAGAATCCCTTTTGGTTGATTATAGAACCTTAGGAAGTTGGTTCTTAACAGCTTTTTTATTAAACAGCTTTAAAATATCCTGACAATATAACTGACCTAAAGCATACTACAGAAGAGCTATTAGGCCAACATACTGTATCAATAGCACACTGAAGGGTAAGGCAGAGAGCAATTGCCCCCCTTTTGTGCTCCCATGGTTAAAAAAAAACAGCATTCCTAAATTACCCCCTAAAATTGGCAAAAACGAGACAGAGGACCATACTGGCTGCCCTTTTTATGGAAACACTGATTTAGTGCTTGCTAGGTTAGGCAACACTGGCTGCACTACTTTAAAAATCTATTATTTAAACTAATTTTTAATACTATTAGTTTTAAAGTTACAATATTATAACCATGGTGTCTGTTCTCTAAAGTTTGAATACACTCTCTTTGTAAATGAATATTGAAATCATCTAGACTATAAAGGAACATATAAGGAACCGTGTAGTAACTTTAAAGTGTTAAACAAACCAAAATACCCTGTGAAGCATTTAGGTGCTCTTATCTGCGGTGCTGTTAACTTGTGGTTTCTGATAAACTTATCCTGTGCAACAGAGAGAACTTTTGGTCTTTCTTTCCTGGGGCGGTCCTGATGAAAGCCAGTTTCATTGTAACATTTTAATGGCATTTGCGACTGAACTTGAACTTTCAGTTCTTGAAATGTTTCGGATTGACTGACCTTCATTTCTTAATGTAATTTATTTTCTTTAATTAGTTGAGTAGTTTTTGCCATACTATGAATTAGGACATTACTTAAATATGGCTATTCACTATATACCAACTCTACCTCTTCACAACTCAACTAATGATCTCAAACACATTATATTAAGAGGCAAGAAATTCAGGTAATTAACTCTTGATAAGTTCAGCACAGGTGTTAACTGACTCTACCTCATAAAGCTGACTGAGAAAATCCAGCCAAGATATGCAAAGCTGTCTCTATCTTAGCAAGAGGTGCTACTTTGAAGAATCTTAAATATAAAACGTATTCGTAATTACTTAATAATTACATTTCTTTTCGTATTTTAAATGACTTTAGTTTTACTTTACAAAATATCCGCCACTGTACTGTGGCACAGCTTAGTTAGCTAGATGTTTGTTTGTACAATCAAGCACAGATTCATTTTAGTTTTAACTGTTTTAACCTCAATATGTATGCTTTAGAAAATCGTTTAAATCTCTTTGTAGCCAAATTATACACTAACATTACTGAAAAGCCGAGACTGGCCTCGTATTTGAATTTTCCGTTCCGCCTTAAACGCTGCAGTTGTTAACGTTAGTCTGGAGCACGCGCGGCGCCCGGATGTCACTCACTGCTACAGCACTATTTAAGGTGGAACGGACATTTGAACAACACGCCGACTTCAGCCTCGTAGAGCTAAATTACACTTACCGATAAACTTTTCCCGGCCTTTTAAGCGCCGTCATGAGGTGAAGTGTCCGTAAAGACTCCTGTTTTCCGATTTTACACGTTTTTGTGAGTTTATTCTTCATAAACCCCAGTTTAAAACTCCCTCCAACGGAACAACAAACACTTCCGTAAACAAACGTAAGACTCAACGCATGCGCACACAGCGCCGCCCAGTGGAGGAGGGCGGGACTGTCCTACTGTTTGTCTGCACTCTGTCTCTGTGTCTGTCTTTCGAGACCTATTGCCTAATTAATTTAACCGAACTGTAACAGAGTTCCTCTGTACTGTTAAAGGGAAATTTCAGTAAATTTACTAAATGTTCTTTTGAAGTTTAGAGTGGCAGTTAAAAATTAAATTAAATTTATATATATATATATATATATATATATATATATATATATTACAAAAATATGTATGTATACAAAACACGTAGTACTGCTCTATGAACAGCTTTAATCTAGGAATATATGTAATATTTATGTATATCAAACTATACAAACTTTACCGCCTGTGGTGGTCATGGCCCAGAGGAGCTGAAAGTTAAAAAGTTTTTTGTCCTCCACAATCCCAAACACAAAAAAAAAAACTTTTGACTGGTACTGTATATATGTAAGGATACAGGTATATATACAGGGGTTGGACAATGGAACTGAAACACCTGGTTCTAGACCACAATAATTTATTGTCTCGACGGACAGTTCTGGTGGAAACAGGAGAGTTGAGGTGAACATTGAATTCTGCCATGATTTAGGCAGCCGAGTTTTTTTTATTTTTTGGATACAATCCGGTTTAGCACCCAAACATCCCTTTCAGACAGTTTTCTCTTGCGTCCACAGTTAATCCTGTTGGATGTGGTTCGTCCTTCTTGGGTCTTACTGCCCTTACTGCCCCCAATGTATTAATTAATTGTTTTTATTAATATTCTGCCAGTAGCTACCTGCAATACACAATATGTGTCTTTGGAAAAAAATTAATTGTATTACATTGATATCTATGTATGTTTTTAGTAAAATATTTCTATAACATGTCCCATGTGTACTGTATCTACAATGACATGCCAAAACGCCATGGGATAGAAGTACGTAAATTGATCACAGAGAGTTACTTCAGTGGAAGGATTAGAAACCACTGCACTTGTATAAATTGTGAGGTGTTATCTTGTGAGTGAGACTGAACATAGGCCAGCACGCTCATAACAAGATAATGTAAATGATTAGAGTTTGAGTGAAGCCCTATGGCTGGTGGTGAATAAGACATTTCATTTCTGAGATTGTGCAAGTGTATGGGAACACACCATGGAAGGCATTGTCCATAATGTCTATAACTGTCTGTACAAACAGACAAGCAGCTCTAGAAGAAATCACATCTACATTCAATGCAGGAGACCCTACATGTACATCCTACAGGCCATGGTAGCTTTCTTTATCTTCCATTGCAATATTTGGCATGTCAGTGTAAGTAGTATCTACATGTATTAAAAATAAATATGAATGTTATAATGATAATAATAATAATAATAATAAAAGCAGAAGTAGATGGCAGAGTAGTTGAGGTTATTTATTAGATAAGTTACTTTCTTCCATTCAAACCCACGTCAATATCTCACATAGCCTGCACTCAAACAAACAAGTGCAAGAGGTCTGACATGTATACACAAAAATAACCACTGTGTAATCCTCTCTCTCTCTTTCTCTCGCTCACTCTCTCTCTCTCTCTGTGTACCATTGTAGAGTATGGCAAAGGCACTGCCGTAACGGCTAAGGCACGACTGTAACCATGGTGAGAACAGAAGTACAACAATAAAGCTGTGATTGTGATTTACAGTGGAAGAGTCAACAATTCAGCACTGTCTCTGATAAACAACACACAAACACATACACACATACACTCACACAAACACTTAAGACATGGCAACAAAGAAGTAATTAGGCACTAACGGTTTAAATAATTACACATTCATTAGCTCCGTCTCTCTCTCTTTCTCTCTCTCTCTCTCGCACAGTTTGTTTTAAAGAGAGATTCTCTACTGGTTTTAAAATGCTAAAATTGACGACAACAATAAATAAACCAAAATCAAAAACAGGACAAAATAAAGGTTTAGACTCATTATTGCTGTCAGCGTTAATTATTCATCTTCACTAATCATTAAAAAAATTATGGCTTAAAAAAAAACTCTCATTAAAAATCCATTACAGTGACATTAGAGTGAGTTGAACAACTCTACAGCACTGTGTGTGTATATGTGTGTGTGTGTATGTGTGTGTGTGTAAGGCACGGTCCAGAGAACATCACTCCACAATTCTCTGTACTCAGAGTCCTTTACTGTTCTTTCTTATTTTATTCCATTCTTCTAACTGGTAGGATCAAAGGCTCCATTTCCCATGATGCCCTGTGCTCAGTGTGGGTCTTTGAGCGCTCGCAGGATGTAGTTTTCTCGCTCTAACTGAGCGTTCCTCTCAGACAGCTCCTTTATCTGCTCTCGCAAAATCTCCACCTCCTCCCTCACCGCCAGCATCAGGTGGGCTTTCACCAGGTCCTACACACACACACACACATAGTATTACACAATTTTACAAATTTACAAATGCAAGTATCTGTATGTAACATGTTCCATGTGCATACAGTATAGATAGGTTATGCTAGCTAATGTTAAGTCTCATTCACAAGACAGCACCTCAACATTTACATACATGATTGGGACATTGTATATAAGTAAGTATAGGTAATAAATATGATATTCCTGGTATGTATTATATCCAACTAGACCTGTCACAATAATCATTTTTCTGGATTTTTGTTTATCGTATTAAAAACTGTCATAGAAAATCATTGCATATTATTTATACCCTTTTAAAGACACCAACGTTTTTTTTATTATATCTTCATCTACTACAGTCCAAAGTTTGGGTTACTGAAGCATTGGTCATGGCATGACTGGCTAAAATACTGTTGACAGTTATATACAGCTCTGGAAAAAATTAGGAGACCACATTAGTTTCTGAATCAGTTTCTCTGTTCCCAAACTACAAATATAAACATTGTCATATAGAGCATTTATTTGCAGAAAATATTCGTTAAGAAAATCAATATTTGGTGGAATAACAGTGGTTTTTAATCTCAGTTTTCATGCATCTTGGCATGTTCTCCTCCACCAGTCTTACACACTGCTTTTGGATAATTTTTTGCCACTCCTGTTGCAAAAATTCAAGCAGTTTAGCGTGGTTTGATGGCTTGTGATCATCCATCTTCCTCTTGATTATATTCCAGAGGTTTTCAATTTGTTAAAATCAAAGAAACTTAATTTTTTAAGTGGTCTTTTTTTTACAGAGCTGTATGTGTGAACAAACATTCAAATAAACACAACAGACAATATCACGATTATCAAATCTTCAATATGTCAAATGTTTTGTACAATAAGTTGATTATGTAATTTATAGTGACAGGCCTATATCCAACTAAACTAAATAGCACTTTAGTTTCAGTCTTCATAAAAAAAACTACTGTTCTACTTTTAGCTTGTACAGTTGCATCACCCATCTGTAATGTACAGCACAGCATTCTACACAGAGCTGAGAGGAAACACATATGCTCTCTTTCTCTCTCTCTCTTTTGCTCTCTCTCTCATGCTCTCTCTCTCGTGCTCTCTCTCTCTCTCGTGCTCTCTCTCTCTCTCGTGCTCTCTCTCTCTCTCGTGCTCTCTCTCTCTCTCTCTCGTGCTCTCTCTCTCTCTCTCTCTCTCTCTCTCTCTCTCACACAGACACACAGTCTTACCATGGCTTGCTCAATCTTGTTGTCAATGGCAATCATACTGTTACTGGATCCACTGCAGAAAGAGCACACACAGACACACACACACACACATTAGAACATTATGTGAGCAGTTTCTTCTCTTAAACAGTAACAGAACACACCCCTGACAAAATTTAACCACCACATAATTAATGACTGTTATTAAGTGTGTTTATAATAAATGAATCATAAAAAAACACACATTCATCAGCTGGAACCGGTCCAAATGGCACAGTCATCGTTATATCTTATCATGTAGCTAGCAGCATTCCATATAACACAGATATTACTAATCCCTGTGTGCAGCTTAAAGACTAAAACATTGTTCTCAGATCAGTTTACAAACCAGTTCTCAGATCAGAAAGAATAAAAAAACCTGTTTCATAGATTAATAAATACAGTTTTCAGATCAGTGTAAACATAACTTGTTTCTTAGATAATTAAAACTGTTCTCAGATCAGTAAGCTGTAAAGTTACTGTAAACCGATTAATATATTTTTAGATCAGTAAACAAAACTGTTCTCACATTAGTAAACATAACTTTTCTTAGAACAGCAAACGAAACTGTTCTTAGAACAGTACATTTAACTTCTTAGAACAGTAAATGAAACTGTTTTCACATCAGTAAACATAACTGTTCTCAGATCAGTAAACAATTTTTTTTTCACATTAGAAAACATAACTGTTATCAGATCAGCAATCTAACTGTTTTAAAAAAATGTTCTCAGATCAATAAACAAATCTGTTCTTACATCAGTAAATATAACTGTTCTCAAAACAGTAAAAAATGTTCTTTAACCAGTATAAAAACTGTTGAGTTTTGTTTGTTTAAACACTGCAGTTAGCCCAGCCTGTTTCTGCAGGAGTAAAAATAGCTTTAGAAAAAAACTGATTGTTTCTGTCAAACATGGGACAAAAGCAAACTTCTCTCTCCTCACACACATTATCTCTCTCTCTCTCTTTCTCTCTCTCTATCTCTCTCATACACAGACACACACACACACACACCTAGACACACACACTGCAGAACAGCGCTGTGTGACAAGGATGTTATTGTTCTGAAATGTGGCAGGCAGCACATGGTTCACATTACTGCTGTCTATTCTTGATGGAAAAACACACTCACAAAAATAAAGACTTGAGATTAATCCCCACAAAAATGAACATTAAAAATGGTTTGTGAAACTTTTAAAACAGAACTGAACAGAACAGTTTGACCGCTATTCCGCAAGGATTAAATGAGCCTAATAACAGTTAATGCTAACATGCCAATAACTGTGATGATCCAATGTGTGCACTCGGATTACCTGCGCAAGAACAGCAGCAGCGAGGCAAAGGTGGAGTCAGAGTGCCGGAGACCCTTACGACACACCCCTTTTTCCCACCCCCTCTTCCTATTGGATGCTAGACTGGCAGCAGTCAACCTGGAGGCACTGTGCAGATGTTCTGGACTCACAGGAGCTCCAGGCTTCCGAGATGGAGTCTCAAACTGGCTTTGATTAGCACTTGAAACAAGAACAGAGCCACTAGCGAGGACGGAAGCACAACATGCACTGGACAGCAGGGTCTGTTCGGGGTAACCAGACAACTGGTGTGTCTCTCTGGGCCTGTTTTGGCTGCAGCACTGAGGAACATCTCCTGGACCAGGACGGGGAAGTCCCTGACCTCGGTTTGGAAAATTGGACGGAAAACTAGCATTAGTCCCTCTCATTGTGCTTGCAGTGTTAACCTCAGTGCAACTACTGTCAGTAGTCCCAGTGGTAGAGCTAGAACTTGCCTTGATGCCTGAGTTAGCATTAATCTCTATCATGCTGCTGGTAGCAGTGACTATATGAGAGTTAGCATTAGTCCCTAGGATAGGACCTACAGTGGAACTACTACTAATACCTATAGCAGAGCTACCATTAGTCCCCATCACTGGAGAAGCAGTAGTAACAACATTAGAACTCCCACTAATCGTCTCTGTTGCAGAGCTAGGACTAGTCCCTGTGGAAAAGTAAGCCTCAATTCCTGTTTTGGAGCTAACAGTATTGCCTATATCTGAGATACTGCATGGGATCCCTGTGATGGAGCTAGAACTAGACCCTTCAGCACAGTTGGACCGAGTCCCATTAGTAGCATATACAACAGAGTTAGTGTGTTCAGTGGGCCAGCCAACAGCAGATGCCAATGAAGGCCCAGAAGTAGAGCTGCCAGTGAGGGAAGTTCTGGACGCTGAAGTGGGTCCTGTGGAGAAACACACAGCCTGTGCTTTAAGGCTGCTGAATTCAGATGCGCTGAATCTATTTACTGCAGAAGTGTCAGAAATATCTGTGTGTGGTCTTGTGATGGAGGCGGAATTCTGTATGCTGGGGGTGGGATTGAGCTCTGTTATGGCACTACTGGTAGGCCGTATGGTGGAGGTAGACTTGGGTCTTGTGGTGAAGCTGGTGGTAGGCTTTGTGGTGGAGGTAGATTTGGGTCCTGTAATGGAACCAATGGTAGTCTCTGTGGCAGAGGTAGACTTAGATCTTATGATGGAACTGGTGCTAGGTTTTAAAAAAGTGGAAGTGGACTTGGACCCTGAAATGGGAGAAGTCGATTTAAGTCCAGTGATGGAGGTAGTGAAGTCTGAAAAAGGGGTCAAAGAGGGGTCACTCAAGGGTCGTGAGCTGAAGCGTGTCAACCTCAGTCTACCTCTATTAAAGCTTGGTTCTTTGTTTTCTGTCGCTTCAGACGAGAAGACATTCTGCCTTCCAGCAGGCCATGAGTCGCGAAGCCTAACTCTTGGAACCTTCCGTTTAGTTCCATTCCCTCTAAGAGTAACACCCGCAAACCCTGCATCGCCCTCTCTACTCCTGCTGAGAAGGGAATGCGGGATAGGAGGAGTTGATGGAGGTCTGGACCAAGTAGAAGGGGTATGGCCTGATGTGTTGTGGAGGAGTGGCTCTTTGGCAGGTGCAGGTGATGGAGAAGTGACAGTTTTCTGAACCAAAGAAGGTGAATCTGTGATGGTTGGAGTCCCATGTGGAGGGTTCACAGAAGAGGTGTTTGGGCAGGAGGCGTGGCCTGAAGGTAGATGAAGATGGCGGGGCTGTTTTCGGGTCTCGAACGCGGACACCAGCTTTCTCACACTGCCAAACATGGCAGGAAATGACTGAGTCACAAGCCAAATGGGCAGGATGTTACATCAACAGGACGTTGAAACGGCTGCAATATCCTGAGTCACTGCACTCGTTTCTTCTGACCTTTTTGTCTAAGAGCCACAGGAAGAGCGCGTGCAGACGGCAACACGCATCAACCCACTGAAACTCTCGACTGAAACCCACAGAAGTTTCTATTGAGGGTTAAGGGTGTGAGACGAGCTGAGGTACAGTCTGATACAGTGTCCCATACATACACACAGCTGAAGAAACTCATAAACTGCAGTACAACCTTTCTGGTTCACCTTTTTGATAGTGGAGAGCAGTACTTAGACTGCAGGTGGTGGAATAAGGGTGTCTCAAATATCACCACTCGTGAGAAAGGAGCCAAGTCTTGAGAACATCCTTCACCACAATTTTAAAGGGTCTCAGAGTGTAGTCTTGCTAAAGAACTGTTAAGGTTGAATTATACTTTAGCATACAGACAATTTAGTGCCTGTTTAAGTGGCCTACACCTTTAAGAAAATGTACACTTGTGCAGGGGGGGGCATGAAGCTCAGCGGACCAATCACAGTTGCAGTGGTCTGTGTTGCCACAATTCATAGTTACATTTAAGGAGATGTGCACATCAGGCTGCTGTGTATGGCATCACATAGAATACATGTAGGATATGCATAGGCTATGGCCTAGATTTGATGCAGAACCACAAACTGGCCTTAATTTCTGGAAAATAGTGAACTAACCCTGCCAGAGACCTGAACCTCAATGTGCCCAAGGAGGAAAGTGGAGTTACCCACTACCTCAAATTAAGCAGTTGGACCTAAGTTTCATTTCTGTCAATTGAAAATGGCTAGCTCAGACAAGAAAGTGCAGCAAGAAATAACACTTTACAGAAACCTCACTTTACAGAACTGCTACAAATATTTCACATCTCAACTCTCTATTCTCTCCCTCTCTTTCGGAATTTCAGTAGATTTTTAGTCGGAAGTTTCTAGGATTAAACAGAGCTCCACACACTAAGTAGAGCGAAGAAAGAAACCCTCATGTTCTTTTGCAATCAACACTCAAGACTTCTTAATCCTCTAAATGTTCTCTCACATTACAAAAGTGACACCAACAGCAAGGCCTTCAAAAGAAAAAAGACTCAAGGGTAAGTGAGAGAAAGAGGAAATAGCAGAGTAGAGATAACTAGAGCAAGAGACAGAGAAAGAGAGACAGATCTGAAACAGTACACACTGTTCTCTGTGGTGTGTATTAGTGCATTCTGATTTTGCGGGATTGGAGAGTGTAAATTTTGTGTAGTCCTCCTTTGTAATTAGTCTCCCTGGGTTCAGCAGCGTCCCCTAAATCTTTGTCACGAGACCTCTATCCTCCTCAGACTGCTATAATCCCACAGTGAGCTCTGCTGCTAATGCTAATCCATCTGCCGTGTGGTGCCAGTGTGGGAAGCAGTCCAATATGGGGGAAATTTCCAGCTTTAAGCTGCAGGGAGTCTCCACTGAACCTCCACAGAACCACAGTTTCCACAGAACCTCAGCTAAACTAGAACCATATTTTCTTGATCCACAGCACATTCAGATGTCTCTGTGGCGATGTACAGTCAGATGTCTCGTTGGCGACGAAAAGTCAGACGTCTCCGTGGCGATGTACAGTCAGATGTCTCTGTGGTGACGCACAGCTGGATGTCTCTGTGGTGATGCACAGTTGGATGTCTCCATGGCGACGCTCAGACAAATGTCTCCTTGAAAATGCACAGTCAGCTTTCTTTGGGGAAACACACAATCAGATGTCTCTGTGGCGACACAGTTAGATGTCTTTACAGCATCAGTCAGGCATCTCTGTGGCAAATCATTTGCCCAAAAGGTGATGCACAATCATAGATTTCCATAAAAAACACAGCCATGTGCTTTCGTGGAAACACCCAGTCACGCATCACCGTGGAAACAGACAGTCATTCACGTATCTCCGTGGCAACGCCCGTCACTATGGCTCCTAACCGACTGAGGCCGTACAGAGATGTGTCTCTAGAGAGCATACAGTGTGTGTGTTTTTGTCGAGAACATTAACAACACACGCGCACACACACATTTTAAAGGCCTCTACTGTGATAGGCTAACACTGTAACCCTTTCATTCCATTCCCCACCCACTATCTCTCTCGGCCAATCAAGACAGCCTGCCTACGCACCCTGCATACGCCACTCAGTCTGCTAACATTCCACTGTCCGCCCACCTTACGCACACACACACACACATTACACACTTCACATACACACACTTCACATACTATTACTCGAGTTCCACCTACATACTACAGCCTGTAATACACACAACAGGTATACAAACAAGACTGACAGCCCATAATTCTCTCAGAGCCCTGAGAGGGAAGTGTTTATAAATCTCTGCGTCTCTCTTTCTCTGCGAGCACTGACCAGGTCAGCACGGAAAACCTCAATCAACAATGTTATCAGACTCACACACACAAGCACACACACACACACCACCCATGGTTCTACTGAATATTGACATGAGGATAAAATATCAGTGTAAGGAACTAAAGAGCCAAATAAAACAGACCTTTACTGACCTCTCATTTCTTTCTACACAACCTTATAACACGTTTACACATCCACACTCACAATACTACACACACACACAACAGAACACTGCAATATGTTTGCATGAGCTATACCTCTCCATTATCTCTTTAACATTAACACTGATCATGTGCTCATCACCTACTCACACTCACAATTTAATTAGCTATAGCTCCACATTGTCTCTTTGTATGGTTGTTTTTGTTCTGATATTTGGTTGTGCTATCCTGGTCGACCAGAAGAGGATGGGTTCCTCTCACTGAGTCGGGGTTCTTCCTAGGTTTATTCCTCTTAATATGAGGGAGTTTTTCATTGCCACTGTATAATAATAATAATAATCTCATAAGAGGCTTGGACCTGTATATTTGTAAAGCTTTTGCTTTTTTTAAGCAAATCGATTTAAACATACACATTATTACAGACATTTTCAGGCACCAATATTATGTTAAGTGTTGCTATATGTTGCTGGTATAAATCAATGCTCTCCAGTCAAAACAAAAATATTTTTGTTGATTTTAGGTAACTACATCATTTGAAGACACAAACTGTCCCTTACACTGTTTCAACATTTATTGATGAATTGACCAATAGAAATTCCAAAGTTACCCAAAACAAACTCTTTTTACATTGACATTCACTGAAAATTAAGTAGGTTTTTCCTCTCTCCTGTAAAGTTGCTGATACATGATTGACATTGGACAGTGATGATATACAGCTCTGGAAAAAATTAAGAGACCACTTTAGTTTCTGAATCAGTTTCTCTGATTTTGCTATTTATAGGTATATGTTTGAGTGAAATGACCATTGTTGTTTTATTCTATAAACTACAGACAACATTTATTTCAAATTCCAAATAAAAATACTGTCATTTAGAGCATTTTTTTGCAGAAAATAAGAAATGGCTCAAATAACAAAAAAGATGCAGAGCTTTCAGACATCAAATAATGCAATAAAACCAGTTCATATTCATACATTGTTATGAGTTCAGAATTTAGAAATACATATTTTGTGGAATAACCCTGGTTCTTAATCAAAGTTTTTATGCATCTTGGCATGTTCTCCTCCACCAGTCTTACACATTGCTTTTGGATAATTTTATGCTATCCCTGGTGCAAAAATTCAAGCAGTTCAGCTTGGTTTGTTGGCTTGTGATCATCCATCCTTCCTCTTGATTATATTCCAGAAGTTTTCAATTTGGTAAAATCAAAGAAAGTCATCATTTTTGAGTGGTCTCTTATTTTTTTTCCCCAGAGCTTTATTTGAACATTTATTATAGGGTATATTAAGCGGAAAGATGGGGTCAAAAACCTGGCAGTAAGGTGGCAAAAAATAGGGGACCCTTCTAACTACCAGCAGGTCTTGCAATCTGTGGGCGTTTGAGTAAACAAAAATGTAATAATATATATATATATATATATATATATATTATTTCAAGGGCAGTACAGCACCTCAGAAAGGAAGGTGTACTTCCTCTACTGTTATTTGGCAGGAAGTCTAACACTTTAATGTGCTGTTACATGTTTACAATATATACAATAATTGTTATACACCACCCCTCTGCTAAACATCGCTCACTCTGTGTTTCCTTCCAATCTTTCTCTCTCTCTCTCTTTTTCACAAAAACACACACACACACACACACACAAGTACCACAAAAACACCAGTGGCTAAAAGACAAACTTTTTTCCATACTTTGACCATGACTGACCCTCAAACACACACACAATTTCAAACACACAAACACACAAACAGAAACACACACAGCTCCTCTCTGCCACTGGCTCTAATCTTCCACTCCTGCCTCTGCCCACTTTCCTCATGAATAGAACCTCTATTCACCAGAGAGAGAGGGAGAGAAAGAGAGAGAGAGAGAGAGAGAGAGAGAGAGAGAGGGAGAGAAACACACTGAGAAGTATAGAGACTGAATTCAACATTTGTTGAACATTTATTGTTTTCATTAGTAAGTATGTTCCAGCTACCCATTTACCTATAATGCATATAATACATATACACTATTCAGCACTGACACAGCCAATAGAAATCCCTGTGGTCAACCAACCCCAGCTGCTAGCCTACCCACACAGCTTCATGCTCATAAATACATTTACATTTTAAACAGTCCACCTACAGGTATCCGCCCACGCTGCCTGTAGCTCCTCCCACCTTCAACATAAATCATCACAGAGTGGTTTGGATTTAAACCCTGAACATGTTGGCTTTTGTGGTTGCTGTGACAGCAATGTGGAAGTGAGGTAGTTTTATGATGGTGCAGATTGTTGCCTATGGCGTTGCTAGGCTGCTGCTGAGGTCTGAGGTCAATTTACTACAATTTTCTTTTTACTAGTGCTCAGATCAATAATATAGAATAGAAAAAAACAATACAATACAACAGAACAGAATACAATTTAACAGAACAGAACAATAGAAGAGAATATAACAATAAATAGAATATAACAGTATAGAATAGAATATAAGAGAACAGAACAATAGAATAGAATAGAACACAACAGTGTAGAATAGAATATAACAGAATAGAGCAGAACAGAACAATTAAATAGAATATAAGAGAACAGAACAATAGAATAGAATAAAGGAGAACAGAACAATAGAATAGAATAGAATAGAATAGGCCAACAATAAAATAGAACAGAAGGGGATAAACAGAAAAGACCAACAATAGAAAAGAATAGAAAATAACAGAACAATATAATAGAACACAATAGAGCAATATAATAGAATAGAATAAAACAATAGAGTACGAAAACAGAATAGAGCAAGAGAACAGAACAACAAAATGCAATATAACAAAAAAAACAGAATAGAATAAAACAAAATAGAACAATAGAATAGAATAGAACAGAGCAACAATAGAATAGAACAGAAAATATTAGAACAGAACAGAATAGCTATTATTGACCACTTCTGAAAATCTGCCGTTGACATCACCAGGTTGCATCATAAAAATAGTAATTTATAAATTAATGAAAAAATAAACACATAGTCACCACTATAGAACACTGAAAAATGTACATTATACCACAGTTACTTTCAACTTCACAATCTGATTGGATGAGAAGCGCTGTATCCGTGCTGATATTTGTGTTAACAGCACAGGATTCTCACACCAAAACTGTATTACTCTGTGGACGCGTTGCCAAGTAACGACAAACACACACAAACGCTAAAATGAAATAAATGGATGCCTTTGACATAACATTTGACCTGCAGTTGACATGGTCAGACTGAAGAAGAGTGGTGTGACTCCACAGGCAAATCAGAAACTGTTAGTTGGGACTACAGTGGCAACAAAGCAAAGGATCACATTGGAACAGGCTCCAAACCCACAAATTACAATTCAAAGAACAAGGTGGGCGACAAAATGCTTCACGGACTGGCGGTTACAAAATGACTTTCAGGTCAATTTAGGAGCAGTATCTGCAGTATTCACACCACAAAAGGTGACTTTCACAGTATCAGCAGCTGTGTTGGACTGTAAAAAAGCTATAAGTATCTTAACAAAGCTATAAAACTTATGCTGTTTTGTAGCTTTCTTTACTGATGCAGGCAGGGGAATTATTAGGTTGCTTGTTGTGAAACTACATTTTGGCAGATGGCAGAATCAGTATTAAAGCATTTTCAGTATGAATTTATTTATTTTTCTATATTTTCTTTATTCATTTTGTAAAAAAAAAAAGTTCTATAAAAGCAATAGAACGCTCAAGGTTGATTGTTTTGTAAATAACATTATGGCTGTGATGAGTTATGCCTAGTTATAATACACTAAAACTCTCCATAATTTATCCAATCTTTGAACAAATTAAAACTTAAGAGATATACCATAAGCCAAATTCAACAAACAGAGTGTGTCGGATTCCCTATAATTTGCTGGGCTTTTATAGGGGAGCTATATATCTCCTAGTGATGCCACAACACAAGGAGGGTAAAGACTAGCACATGCCTCCTCCGATACACGTGAAGCCAGGCACCCCCTCTTTTCCAACTGCTGCTGATGCAGCATTACCGAGTTGCATCACAGCGCACTCCGAGGAACGCAAAGTGACTCTGTTCTGATACTTCAGCTCATAGATGCTTTACGCTGTTCGACATCACCCTTTGGAGTGATGAGGAGAAAGAGCACCATCTACCCACCCAGAGAGAACAAGACCAATTGTGCTCTCTCGGGGTTCCAGCAGCTGATGGAAAGCTGCATGACCTGGAGTCAAACCAGTGATCTCCCGATCATAGTGGAAGCGCCTTAGTCTGTTGGACCACCCAAAGCATATTTTGGGGTTTTATGTAAGATTTTTTCAGCAATATTTACAATTATTAATTCATATTAGAGACCACAACTAGACTTTTTAAAATAAATAAAAAATACGACAGAATGAGACCTTTAAGTGTATTCGAAATTGTCTAAAAATAGGCATTACAAATAGCTTTGGAAATAGTTAAGAGACCAAGTTTCTCTGATTTTGCTATTTATAGGTATATTTTTGAGTAAAAGCAAACATTGTTGTTTTATTCTATAAACTACGGACAACATTTCTGGTTAAAATAACAAAAAAAAAAGATGCAGAGCTTTCAAACCTCAAGTAATGCAAAGAATACCAGTTCATATTCATAAAGTTTTAAGAGGTCAGAAATCAATATTTGGTGGAACAACCCTGGTTTTTAATCACAGTTTTCATGCATCTTGGCATGTTCTCCTCTACTAGTCTTACACACTGCTTTTGGATAACTTTATGCGATGCCTGGTACAAAAATTCAAGCAGTTCAGCTATGTATGATGGCTTGTGATCATTCATCTTCTTCTTAAATATAATCCAGAGGTAAAATAAAAAAACATAATTATTAAATAGTCTCCTGTTTTTTTTCTAGAACTGTATATTTATATTAAGACAGCGACTCCAGATGCCAGTCTTGGATTCTGTTTTCACTGGAAGTTAAAGGAGCCGGTAAAAAGTCCAGGACTGGATACGAAAGTCAAGGTCCAGATCTGAAAACCTCAATAGACTTTAATTAACTAACATTAACAACTACTAGGGGAGGTATGATATGGATTTAACAACAGTATTTGATATCTTGATCTCAACACGATAATTTCAGACCCTCAGGCCAGTCACAATAACTGCATTTTTAATGGATGATATACAGTACCGTGGCAGTAATTATTTTTTGAAAATTACCCTTGCAAATGTATGAGAGTAAGAAAATAAAGCCATAGTTTTGTAAATTTACATATCAGCTAGTTTAATTTAATTAGATTATGGTGTTAAAAGTCTTTACCCTCTTTCTTCATGAGGCATGTTAGATTTACACATTCTTCAGTGGCTCTGGCTCAAATTGAGTATATAATTAAACAAAACTGACAATACATCTTTCTGTGATGCTCATTTTACAACGAATGTAACACACTCACACATACACTTAAGGCAAAAGCAGGATTCTGTTTGACTTTCAGTGAAATACAAGCTACAATCTGTCCAATTCAACAATAAATGGAGTGAAAGACAACAGCAGCAGTAAAACTTCATTCCTCACTATTATGATTAAACTATGATTATACATGATATGAGTCACAGATTCCTTTTCGTATGCATCAGAGAGCAGACAAAAACAGAAGAACTAAAATTAACATCTCTGATAAAATCCATGCATGTCATGCATTATGCAATATAATGTATTCTACATTGTACTGTAATATAGGGCTGCATGATGTATTGTTTAAGCATAGTCATTGCGATGTGTGCATGTGCAGTAGTCATATCACAAGACAAGCATTGTCACCTAAGACAATTAAATCAAACATGTCATGTTGCAATGTTTTGACACAAGAAGTAGATACACAGCGTTGGAACTAATTTAATTAAATTTGCAAAATTAATTTGCTAGTATATTTACATGTATGTTTAAAATACAATTAAGTGCATTTTTTCGTTTACAAGATGATCATTTTCAATCCGGTCACTGTGTGTGTGTGTGTGTGTGTGTGTGTGTGTGTGTACAGTCGTTGAGAATGCAAATGTTAAGCACTTCCTTCTAATATCAGTCAGAGATCAGGTCTCGGGTGAGTCGGGAGTGACACACTCTTGCTGCAAATTACTGACCTTCTTTATGTGGGCTGCTGACCCCGCCCAGCGGTCAGCCAGGGGTCATTAACTCCTCACTAACAAACACTCACACTCTTTCCTTCCCCTCCTGTCTATCAGAAAAGACCCCATAGCAGGCACTGACTCACACAGCTTACAACACACACACACACACACACACACACACACACACACACACACACACACACACACAGAGTGATGTCTCTTCCCATAACCCACCGGTCACACTCATCATCTACTGTTTCAGGAGATAAACAGGAGATAAAGGATATAATACAGATACAGGCACACATATACACATACACCCACACAGATGTTCACTCAGGCTGATACTCCAGGTTGTGTGTGCGTGCGTGTCTGTGTGTGTGGTAAAGAGAACTACTGGGTTACTGGCAAAGAAGAAGAACAAAAGTAGCAGTTTTTACACTAAACACACAAACAAATGGAATAAACTATTTCTAAATTAACCAGCAGCATGATGCATCTCATAAATACTGCAGGATTACTGTAGGAATAAAAAACAGCAAATATATATATATATATATTCTATGTATTCTGTGTATCTGACTGCCTCCCATAAATAAAGGCACTGTGTAAGCGTGTTCCATTACTGTTAATTAACATTTCAGTTCTGTCCTATTATGAAAAAACTAAACTCAGTCCTTTAGATTTAATTTAGACCCACATTTCCAAATGTGTAGTAGGGGTGGGCGATATGGCCATACAATAATATCACAATATTCCATAGTATTTCCGCGATAATGATACTCTTGGCGATATGACAAACCACTGAATAAAAAAAAAAGAACACACTACTGCAACAAAATTAAAATTAAATGTTATTATTGCAAATGATATGATATGGCACACCCCCTAACTGAGATATTAAAAAATACAAGAATTTTATCAGATTTGTAACAGAAATCAATGATCCAGAATGTCATAATACTAATAATACACTCCAAATATCTCCATATATCCAGGATTAAAGGAAAATAGTAGATTATTAATGGGAAATGAGAACAGTGTGAATTGTTCCTTTGCTAAAAACAGCAAAAAAGTTCCCTGATGTGATTATGAGAGGTGGGTGATATGGCACGATATTTCAGGTATAATATTGTTCACGATATTCAAAAATGTTGTTAATATTATTGTGCAAGATACGATATGGCACACCCCTAATGTAAAGTTATGTCATATTGCAATATCATTTTGCACTGTCATTCTATAATTGTATTCATATTAAAAAGCAAATATTAAAAGTCATTTTGTAACTAGTTACTAGGAAGCTGCCTGAGGTATTGATTTTGTGTCAGTATTGAGAAACCACTGCTATATCAGTGCAGCACCTATAGAGACTATAAATGACTCTGTGACGTGTGTGTGTGTGTGTGTGTGTGTAGGTATTTGGTTGGAGTATGTGACAATATTCAGTGAAGTGTGAAGTGCAGCTCACCACACTCCTGTTCTGGTACTAGAACTAGACACTCTAAACACCGAAGGCAGAAAAGGAGAAAGAGAGAGAGAATAAGAGGGAGAGAGAGAGAGTAAAAGTGAGTGTGAGAGAAAGAGGAAGAAGTGGAAAAAGAGAACATGCCAGACACACACACACGGTCTGGTTGACACACAGCTTGGTTAACAAAATGTGGTATGCTATGCTATGGTGGTTTTGAGGGTGGTTGCTCTGTTACTTTGCATGGTTAGACAAGCATAACTAGTGAAGGTCCAACGTAAAATCTTAATTAATTTGACCAACATTTGTACACAACATTCATTTAAATTGTACCTTTAATAACGTTTAGTTAATTGTGTAAATAAATACAAAAAAAAAAACGAAACTGAATAACTACATATATCTGTCTGTATATCAGTTTGTCTACCCTGTATATCTATTAACCCGTCTATTTCTTTTCTGTTTTTCTATTTCTTTTATCTTACTATTTATTTTGTCTGTCTATTATGTGTTTCTGTCTATATGTCTGTCTGTCAGTTTGTCTACATTGTTTATCTATCTACCCATCTATTAATTTGATGTCCCTTTCTATATATTTTATCTTTCTTACTATATACTTTGTCTGTATTTCTGTCTATACAACCCCTGGCAAAAAGTATGGAATCACCAGTCTTGGATGAGCACTCCTTCAGACATTTCATTCTGTAAAACAAACTCTGATCAAAAACATGATACAATAATAAGGTCATTCCAAAGTGCAACTTGTTGGCTTTCAGGAACACTCAAAGAAATGAAGAAAAAACATTGTGGAAGTCAGTGAATGTTACTTTTATTGACCAACCACAGGGAAAAAAATATGGAATCACTCAATTCTGAGGAAAAAAGTATGGAATCACTCAAATTGAAGGTAGAAAATAAGGACACACCCAGTCAATTTCCTTTCCCTAAATGGACACCTGCCTCAGATTAGATCTGCTCGTTAGTCTGCAGTTAAAAACACCTGCAGTCATGACACCTTGGAGGGCTGCTGGACGAATTAGAGTGGCAAGAACCATGGCTCCAACAAGAGAAATGTCTCTTGAAACAAAAGAGAGGATTGTGAAACTTCTTGAAGAAGGTAACTCTTCACGCATGGTTGCTAAAGATGTGGGCTGTTCACAGTCAGCTGTATCCAAGATATGGACCAAATACAAACAGCATGGAATGGTTGTTAAAGCCAAGCGTACTGGTAGACCGAGAAAGACATCAAAGCGTCAAGACAAGCAACTTAAGGCCATTTGTCTTGAAAACCGAAAAAGTACAACTAAACAGATGAAGCATAAATGGGAAGAAGCTGGAGCCAATGTATGAGACCGAACCGTAAGAAATCGCCTAAAGGAAATGGGATTTCAATACAGGAAAGCTAAAAGAAAACCATCATTGACACCTAAACATAAAAGAACAAGACTGCAGTGGGCTAAGGAGAGGCAATCATGGACTGTGGATGACTGGATGAAAGTTATCTTCAGTGATGAGTCAAGAATCTGCATTGGACAAGGTGATGATGCTGGAACTTTTGTTTGGTGCCGTTCCAGTGAGATTTATGAAGAGGCCTGCCTGAAGAAAACAACCAAATTTCCACAGTCCTTGATGATATGGGGCTGCATGTCAGGCAAAGGCACTGGGGAGATGACTGTGGTTAATTCTTCTATCAATGCACATGTTTACATTGACATTTTGGACAGTTTTCTCATCCCTTCAATTGAACAGATGTTTGGAGATAATGAAATAATTTTCCAAGATGACAATGCATCGTGCCATAGGGCAAAAACAGTGAAGGCATTCCTTGGAGAAAGACACATTCAGTCGATGTCATGGCCTGCAAATAGTCCAGATCTCAACCCAATTGAAAACCTGTGGTGGAAATTGAAAAAAATGGTCCACAAGAAGGCTCCGACCTGCAAAGCTGATCTGGCAACTGCTATCAAAGAGAGTTGGCACCAAATTGATGCAGAATACTGTTTGTCACTCATCAAGTCCATGCCTCAGAGACTGAAAGCCGTTATAAAAGCCAAAGGTGGTGCAACTAAATACTAGTGATGTATTTTGAATCATCTTTTGTTTATCTGTTTTTCATGATTCCATACTTTTTTCCTCAGAATTGAGTGATTCCATATTTTTTTCCCTGTGGTTGGTCAATAAAAGTAACATTCACTGACTTCCACAATGTTTTTTCTTCATTTCTTTGAGTGTTCCTGAAAGCCAACAAGTTGCACTTTGGAATGACCTTATTATTGTATCATGTTTTTGATCAGAGTTTGTTTTACAGAATGAAATGTCTGAAGGAGTGCTCATCCAAGACTGGTGATTCCATACTTTTTGCCAGGGGTTGTATGTCCGTCTGTCAGTTTGTGTACACTGTATATCAGGGGTCGGCAATTAAGGTTGGCCGCGGGCCAGATTTTTTCCAAGCACAAGCACTTGGGGGGGGGGGCTCTTAAAATGACAAGCAGACATTCAAGTGGGCTGATGTGGGTGAAATCTGTGGACTGACCATTGGGGGCGCTATTAATGATATACCTGTTTGTTAAATAAAAAATAAAAAAAACGAATAAAAAAAAAATAACAGAATAAAGAAGCTAGCAGTTATCTAACAGCCCGTGGCTCTATCAAAAAATCTTTAATACATTTTTCTGTTTTGGAAAATTAAGTTTCTAAATAAAGAGCATTTTTGAGACGGACAGTCCGATTTTTTTTTTCATTATAGTTCAACCTCACGGGCCAGATGTTTCTTGCTTGCGGGCCACATCTGGCCCGCGGGCCGCCTATTGCCGACCTATGCTGTATATCTTTCTACCTGTCTATTTATTTGATCTTGTTTACTATTTATTTCTCTGTCTATTCATTTCTTTGTCTGTCTTTGTTTCTGTCTATATGTCTGTCTTTTCATGTATCTGCACGTCTGTGTATCTTTCTGTCTATGTATTCATTTATTTGTATATCTGCCTGTCTATATACCTGCCTGTGTGTGTGTGTGTGTGTGTGTGAGAGAGAGAGAGAGAGAGAGAGACTGGGCAATGTCTGCACAAGTCCACCTGCACCATTTACAAACACAAATACCTGCACATTCACACACAACTGGGTGTGGTTTCAGAGAAACTGCCTGCGGGGGTAACAGTACAGACAGAAATCTCTCTCTCTCTCTCTTTCTCTCTCTCTCACTCTCTCACACACACACATTACCCTCACTCGTTTAGCTTATGGGTTAAACTCCAGCCTGTTTTAAAGTCTATAACTGATAATATTCACAGCTTCATATTTATAAAATTAGTCTGATCTGAAAACACAAACTAAAATTTAATCCGATTAACCACAACAAAATTCTGTGATTAACTGCGATTAATCGCATTTTTTTTTCTTCAGACGTAAATTATTATGGTGGATATTTAAACGTACATAAAAGAATGAATGTAAGAAATGTAAAATGCAATTATATGTATATTAGTGATGTCAATTAAAATAATAGTATATACTTGTATGTTTGAGGGGAGATAATCAACGCAGGGTGCTGGAATAAAGAATGCATGATAAATTGGACTGAAAAATTGGTTGTGAGGATTTCTGAATTTGAACTTAATTTGAATATTTGGAATGTGTGTGTGTGTATGAGTAAGAGAGAGAGAGAGAGAGAGAGAGAGCCGGGTCTGAGCTGGACGTCTGAACCGGAGTGTTACTGCTGGACACCGTATAAGCGGACCGTTCAGTGGTTAACAGCGTGCGTTAACGCTTTAACGTTGACACCCCTAATATATATATATATATATATATATATATATATATGGCAGAAATAATTGTTGACTAATCGAATAATCGAAAAAATTATCATCAGATTAGTCGACTACCAAAATAATCATTAGTTGCAGCCCTAATTAGAATAAATCTAAAACAAAAACAATACACAAGTCATTGGACCATTATAAAGATTTTATTTGCATTTATTCTACTATTAAATAAGCTCCCTCTGCCCATATAAATAGCTTTAGAGAAGAGACCCATGAATGGGATCTCTTAGATTTGTTAGAATCTGTTAATCTGATAGAAATATGGCCAAAAAGATGTTCAAAAAGGAAAATGGTTAAAAAAAAAAAAAGGTAGGTGCAGCCAGAATTACAGTTCATGTGTTAAAAGTTAAAGGAACACTAAGAACATTAACAGGATATGGCAGAGAAAGGAAGCTATGAATGCCTTCAAATTTTTAAAGCAATCACTGCTGATTACTGCAGGTATTGAGGATTCAGTTTCACAGTAAGGAGCATACTACATGCTAAAGAAGTCCATGCTTGAACTTAAAAATGTATACACCTTCACTGACCCAATCTGCTTAAAAGCCCTTAAAAAGGAAAAAGAAAATAACACCCTGCCTACAGTGAAGCAATGCAGTGGCTCAGTAATACTCTGGAGCTGCTTTGCTTTCTCTGGCACTGAAAATCTGCAGCATGTGCAGGGTAAGAAAGATTCAATCAAGTATCAGGAAATCCTACATGAAAACATCATGCCTTCTGTAAGAAAACAGAAGCTTGGGCGTTACCAAACTTTCCAACAGGACAATGAGCTTAGGCATATGTCAAATTCGCCAAAGTCTGGTTTGAGAAGAAGTCCCGAAAGATTCTGGAATGGCCATAAAATATTATTAAGTTTTGAAGAACTGGATGTTAATCTACACAGATTTATTTCCTGAAAACTGTTTAGAGGTCAGTAAAGCGCTTCAGTTTATTTTCAGTAAGCTTAGATTCCATAAATTTTGCAGCACTAAGGCTGGACCATTAGCATTAGCAGACAGCGACAGCACTACACAAAGGAACCCTGAGTGCCCTGGTAAGCCAGGGCGATATAGCTAGCAGTTTGTCCCACGTAGCTTGTTCTGACACGGTAAACAGGGACAGTCCGATACACTTCCCTCTAAACGACGAAAGAGCGAACGCAGTTAGCGGCCAATGTTAATGCTGCTCCAGCAGTGCTAGCCTGGGTTAGCAGCAGACTGAAGGCCGATTATACTCACCTCTGAATGGCGAAAGAGTGGCTAGCAGCTAATGCTAATGCCACTCCAGCCCCGGTGCTGGAGAACTAAACTGAAACTCCTCCTGAAACTGCTCCTATATGTGCAAATATTTGTTGATACCCTTTCTAACGAATTCATCAGTATTCAGCTACTTTAAGTTGCACCTATTGCTGCAACCCAATGAGCAAATACACACACACCGCTTAGTCTGTGTAGATAGGTATTGCCAATAGAATAGGACTCTCTATAGCAGATATGAAAAGACATTTTGACACCATGCTTAATGCCAGACATGGTCATTATCATTCCTGTTGTACATACAAAAGTAAGAGTGAAAAACTTGTGCAGACAGGCTGCTTTGTAAACCTAACACGGTCAAGAATGCAGGTGTTCAGGTCACATGACACACTGTACTGTGGCACCTGCCTGAATGAGAACAGGATGCTCTCCAAACACTCAAGGATACAGTGAATTACAGAACATGAGATTATGAGTTATATAAAGACATACACACACACACACATGTATACAAACACACCCATGTATATATTATCAGAAAAAAAGTGAGACTGACCTCTCATCGCTGACCAATTCAAAGGCCCCACCCACTCCAAACATGGACTGTGCCAGGGCCAGCGCAGAGGGGGTTTGGATGGGAGTGAGCGTCGGGTGGAACGGTCCATCTCGAGGAGCGTGGGGGCCGGGAGAAGCTGGCTGGGAACGGGTCGCTCTAAACTGGAGGGTGGGGGATACACAAACACACATCAGTAATCTGAGGATGATAAGATAGACACTACTGGTTTACTTTGGCTACGTTCACATTACAAGCCACATTGCTCAAATCAAATCGATATTTTGCTCAGATCATGACGATTCACATTCACAAATGTAAGTGAGCTGTGTCATCTGTGTGTAATGTGAATGAATCTGTTCCTGAAACGCCTTACATGGGCAAATAGATAAGTGTATAAACGTAGCCTTCTTCACAAACAGCAAAAAAAACGTCATATTTGAGAGACGATACATAGCTTTATAAAGGTGAAATGGATGTGTTAGTAGCTCATATGTGGAGCACCTTTTGCTGGAGTGGAGAGAAAACCGGTCTGAAGTACATGCTCAGGTTGAGGAGGTGAAAAGGTGCTTTTGCTGTTTTTACAGCTATAGCTGAACAGCTGCACCAAGAGATGTGTGGATACAAGAGAGAAGCACATAGTGCTGCGTAATCGCAAAAATACATATGAATTCCAATTTGACCGTTCACATTCATATTTCAAGTCCACGGATCGGATATGAATCCGATTTAGGACCACATGTGAAAGTGACTCAAATCTGATTTAAAAAAACAGCCATGAAAAAAAAAAAGATCTGAGCCAAATTGAGCAAAAAATCAGCCTGGTAATGTGAACGTAGCTTTAGTTACACTGAAACTGTGTTTAATATATTAACGTTTTTTTTTCTGAAACCAGTTTTTAATGGATCCAATTAAAAAGAAAAGTTTTTCAATTCAGTTAACTTTTTTTTTTTATTAAATGTTTCTTCATTAAAATGTTCAAAGCTCTAAGCCCCACCCCTATTCTCCAATTATAATAACAGATCTTTTTTTTTTTAGATCCTGCGTCTCAAAACTTCACACTTCAGGCAGTGTGTGTGTGTGTTGGAGGGTGGGTGTTAGTGCAGCGGACTGGCACCAGAACTACTGGGTGTTTAGACTGTAATCTCATTGTGTGAAGCTCAGTCATTACCATTGAAGTGATTGTTAAGTAAACAAAACGACAAAAGATAACAGTGTAGCATTACCTAGGATAGGTATATTGGGTAAAACTGTACAATTGAATGAGGCTCATTTTATGCATGATTGGCGATAAATCTGGTGACCAGGCAGGCCAAGGAAATGTTGCAATCTTGTGGAGACATTCCTGGGAAACATTTGCTGTGTGTGGGCGAGCATTATCCTGCTGAAAAATGCCAGAGAAATGCCCTGCCACATATGGCCTCAGGATGTTAGTGTCCCTCATATCACTACTAGGGGTGACAGACTGTTGCATTTGATTACATTAGCCTACAAGTGATGAATGTTTAGTGTTTATCTTTTAGCACTATGCTAACTGTAGGGGAATAACTCATAAGTTGTAACCATTGTGTTTGTTAACCTTACCTTCCCAGACCCGTCCATGTCGAGGCGCAGTGGCGGGGGTATTCTGCGGGAGCGGGGTGTGTCGGGGGTGAGTGGCGGTGGTGAGAGGAAGTTCGTGTCAGGGTAGGCGTGCGTGGGTGATGGTGGTCCACTGTGCGCCATATCCATTCTGTACCCAGCAAGCTGATGGGTGGTCCCCTGGGAGTGCACCATGTTGCCTACTCTCAGTCCTCGCACGCCTAGTGGCTTCAGCACAGCTCCACCCACAGCACCCTCAGCCCCGCCCAGCCCCACAGTCTCCAGTGACTCCAGCGAGTGGGCGTGCCTCATGCTGTCAATCACCCGTCGGAGCCCACGTTCCTCCACCTCCCGCTCCATGACGTCTATGCAGGTCCATCGACCACGCTTGTAAGGCTCGCCCAGGCCCTGGCCCAATCGTACCACTCGGAACCTGGAGGCCCCGGCTCCGCCCTGCTCCAGCGAGCTCTGCTTCCGCATGGTGACGGGAGTGGTGGGCTGGCTCGAGCTTTGGTGGGTCTGCAAACTAGGGCTTAAGGTGAAGGAGGGGCCATTGAGAGCACTTGTGGTAGGTGTGGCCTGATCTCCAGAGCCTTGCCTTGGGCCAGAGTCTCTGTGTGACCCATTGCTCTGTGATGGGGAGGCAGAAGTCTCAGGGCTGACAGGTACTTTGGGGGCGGGGCTTTCCCCCATCGCCTGGTTGTAGTCTGAGGTGACGGAGGTGATTTGGAAACCACTCCGCTTCTTTCCTCCGCTCATCCTGACCAGAGTGTGTTTGAGTGAGAGTGTGAGTGAGAGTGTGTGAGGGTGTTTAGGTCACCACTGCACTTCGAACTTACATCCTGCTCTCACACACACACAGGCAGAACCAAGAAAGTGGACACTCCATTATAAACACCAAGTTCTGCAGAGTGACCCCCCGAGCATCTGCTTAACGTCTTGCCAATCTGACACAGCACAGGTAACACCTCACCCCACCTACACACACACACACACACACACACACACTGCAAGGCTGAGCTTGGAGGTTGAGCAATATCTGGACACAGCAGCTGCCCTCACTGAGAGAGAGGGTTTATTTATAGTGCCACTGCTGGTCAGGACTGTTCATATTCACCTCCACTTCCTCACACACACATACAGACATACACACAGGTTCACAAACTCACACCAGCTCTAGCAGTAAAGGAGATATACCAGTGACAGGGGGCGTAGCCTATGGAGTGATGAGGGGGCGTGGCCTGCTAAACCTGCTTTCCATAAGGAATGCACATTTAAGGACACTACACTAACACAACACATACACACATTACACTGACAAACTAACTACACCGATATACTAAACACTCACCAAACTACACTAAATTACGGTGACACATAATATACATTAAACTAGACAGCAAACACACAGTAAACACAGCTCAAACCAGACTGAGTGAGTCTAAGATTAAAGTACAGTTCTCTCAAATCCGCTTTACTTTTTATCTCTCTTTTTTCTACTTTTCTTTCCTACTTTCTCACTTTTCTCTTCTTAGCTTTCCTCTCTTTCCTTCTGTTTCTCTTTATTCTCCCCTTCTGTATTTACTCTCCCTCATTTTCTCTCTCACACACATTTGCTCTCACTTTTACTTTTTCTCTCTTTTTTCTTCTTTTTCTCTTTTTTTACTCTCTCCTCCCTCTCTCTCTCTCTCTCTTAAACTCTACTGGAATCTGCTCGAGCAGGGCAGCACATTAAAGACCTCTAAAGGAAGGTGGTGGGTAGTGGGGGGTGGTGAGGGAAGGGGCACGAGGGGGGTATTAAAATTGAAATGAGCCAAAGGCGTCACGTGGTTCGCAGAGTACGTGCAGAGAGACGTAGCTCGAGCTACATACGACCGCTGCGACCAATCAGCAGCCGCGCCTGGGCGTTTACCAAATACCACCGTTATTAATATTAATAACGCTATTAAGGTAAATATTAATAAGGTCCATGGAACAGCGGGGAACAGCTCCGTACACTCCGCGCGCGAGAGGCGCTGACATACCTGCGCGCACCTGAAGAACTGTCCGCCCAGAGCTCGAGCCTCTCTCTGCAGGACAATCCGAAAAAGTTGAGAGCAGCGCGCGCTCGCCGTTAACAGCACGAGCTAAACACGCCCGGGTCCCGGTTCTGCCTCGCGCTCTCTCCAGTGCTCGCGCAGTTCTCTCCGCAGCTCCAGCTCGCGCTCAGAGAATCTCATCAGAAACTTCTGTCATCCCCGCTCGAGCCACCATGCTGCAGATCCTCCCTCTGCTCACTCTGTTGACAACTTTTTACTAAAGCCCGGAAGTTCCGCCCCCATCCCTCTAAAAAAAAAAACACGAGCAGGGCGTCCTGCACGCACGCGCACAGAAATAGGCTACATGCTACTTAGAAACAAGGCATGCACGAGGGTGCCAGAACATGCCCTTCTGGAACACAACAGGTCTACAAATGAACACTGCAGGATTCATCTGAGATTTACTACAGGACAATACATTACACCAATATTACACACAACTATACAGTACTTTACTACATGACACTATACTAAACTAATATCATAAACAACTATACAGTACTTTACTACAGGACACTACACTACACCAATATTATAAACAACTATACAGTACTTTACTACAGGACACTACACTACACCAATATTATAAACAACTATACAGTACTTTACTACATGACACTACTCTACACTAATATTATAAACAACTATACAGTACTTTACTACAGAACACTACACTACACTAATATAAACTATACAGTACTTTACTACAGAACACTACACTACACTAATGTTATAAACAACTATACAGTACTTTACTACAGGACACTACACCAATATTACACACAACTAAACAGTGCTTTACTACAGGCCAATACACTACCCCAATATTATAACAGGGAACTAGACCAGCATTATAGAGTACTGTTTAATATAATACTAAAATATAGTATTATAGAATCTTAATCTTTTAGTTTACTTCTTTTAAACATAAGCTGTAAAATGTAACTTTCTTCTGAAGAAAGAGTTTGCAAGTTGTATCTCTTTGGCTAAATTAACCTCAATTAGAGGATTTCTGTAACAATTTACCAGGCTGTGACTGACATTCACTGTTTCCCACTCTTCCATACAGAATTCTTTCAGCTGCGTGATATTTTAATGGTTTCTTATACAGCCTGTTTCACACAAGAGCATCTCTGCAGAATTAAGATCCAGGATTTGACCTGATGTTTCTAGCCCACTGTCTCGAACTCTGAATCCAGATTGACTGATAAACTGTCACTGGAACCAATTAATGTGAGAATTGGTTGAGCTCTGTCGCCACCTAGCGAATTTATCTGATAAGTGTTCCCAATGGAACTCTAAAGCCTGATAAATTACAAATACTCCAAAATGTGTCCCAGCCTGTTTCAAATCACCCACAGCATCTCAATAGGATTAAGGTCATGGTTTTGACCTCATGACCTGACATGTTTTTTTTTTTATTTCTGATGATGGATGCTGTACTTTGACATCACATGTAAGTGATTTTATTGTGCACTACTTTGTCTTTATTTTTTATACAAACACGTTTAATAAATACACATTTTGCAAGAATGGTGTTCTTTATTGCATTAATACTATTTAAAATAAAAGCAAATGTATATCAGTGAAATTGTGGTTCTTTGCTATACAGGGCTGTAGCAAAATGTGAGGAAAAGAAGCTTATAGGCAGAGCTGAACACAAAATGTATTCTATTCAAAAATATCAAGAACTAACTGTTGATGGGGACAAAAGTTGAGTCTCTGATTAATCACAGTATTGATATACTCATTATTTGTATGTTACGTATTGTTTGTGAACTCCACCAGAAGCATGATGGGAAATCATCCCAGAAATAATCTAGTTGCAGTCTTGTAAATAGTGATTCACAGTCTTTGTAAAATATTAGTCTGTAAGTAAAAAGTATGTGATTAGATGTGAGAGGGAGTCAAACTTTAGTCTGTTAAAAGTATTTTTAACGTCGTGTAGCATTAATCCGGTTTAATTAATAGTCCTTTGACTGAATATTAGCAATATATAAGTCACTGGAACCAATTAATTAGAGAGAATTGGTTGAGCTCTGTCGCCACCTAGTGACCTCCTTCAATAACTACTCCCACTGACATGTTGCACTGCAAAGCTTCATAATTTACAAAAACTCCAAATTAAACAGTTTTCAATCAATTATTAATTATCTTACTCATATTTTTTTAAATGAATGTTGTCTTTATTTTACTTCCAACTCAAAAATATGCAAAGTTAATGCAAATTTCATAGAACAAACTGTACTTTGAAAACTAAACAAAATGGACCCCCTCTTGTGTTATTTTCATTTTAATGTCTGTTTTAAAACACAGTCAACAAATAAAAACACAGAGCGATTCTAAACAGTTATTAGATTTCATTTTATTTTCTGGACATTGTAGTTTAATCTGGTCCCAGTTTAACCAGTTAAAAATCCAGTTCAGTTAAAACAGTGAAGCTCACCGGCTGTAAAACAGGTGTAATCAGATCACTGAGTAAACTGAGCTGCATCCGTCGTCGTCGTCACCTTTAGAATCTGACAGCACTAAAGCTTCAGCTCCATTAAAACAGGCCTCACTTCCCTTTCCTCCAGATCCAGTTTGCTGTACAAATGTTTACATTTCAGTCTGTCCTGAGGGAGATGATAAGGATGATGAAAATTATGAAGATGACTGTATGATAAACAGCAACTTGATCCCCTGAGGTCACTATTACACACAATGGTGAACAAGATTTGTAAAATGCTGAACTTTAGGCCGTTCTCAGTGGAAAAGATTAGGTTTAAATTTAATCTGATGGATTTCTGAGGATGAGCTAAAGCCAGACTAAACCTGAAGAGCCGAACAGGAGAAGAAGCTTCAAGATTTATTTTTAACCACCTGAGTTCAACCAGGTTTGTACCATAATCCAATATGCCTGGAGCACACATATACTCAAACACTCACGCTTACACTTACACACAATTTCCTTTTTGATTCATGTGTTCTTATTCAGAATAGCTTAATGATTCAGTACATGAGCAAAACAGCTTCTGACATTAAACAAACAAACTGTTCCTGAATGAACCTGAATCTTTTAAATAGTTCCTGGGTGTACACACACACAGACACACACACGTACACACAAAGGGAAAAATATTGAGGTCTTCATATCAAGTGCAGTAACAAAGTGTTCGGTCCTCAGGTAAATTTGAGGTGTTTATCATCCCCGATGCCGTATTTCTCCTTATTCTCCTCAAACACCTTGGTCAGACCCTTCAGGAAACACAAACAAATAACGTTACACACCACAAACACATACCGTTCCTTATAATTTATGTTTTGGAGAATAAAATCTTGTTAAAACATTGTAACTTTGATGCAATCTAGTTTAGGAATGTCCTGATCAGGATATTTTACACCTAATCGGACTCTTTTAATGCTAAATTTAAGCAGATACTACCACTAATCTAATGCTGGGTGGTATATCACAGTATTTTTCAGGATTCTGACGGTTTCACTATATATCACTGTATTTAAAAAAAATCTTATTTATTTCTCTTTTTTTGCATGACTTGGCTTTTATATAGGTTTGTTGTTTACTGTTCTATACTGTTAGGAGTACATATAATATCAAACATTTAGGCTTTAAATTAAGGCTTTGATTACTATTGGGTTTACTTTGTCACGCAAAATTACACAATATATGAAGAAATCAGACTTCATTAGCAGAAAAACAGCGAAATAATCGACTGAATAAAAAATAGACCTCATAAAGAAATACACCATGAACTTTAACACGGCTTTCTTTTTAAATAGTTCCATAAACACTATAAATGGACCTAAATTACTTTAAATTCTTTTTTTTTAAAGCTCTATTGCACAATCAGACACAAGTTTAGTATCAATTGACAATATATCATTATTGAATCCATTAGAAGCATTACAGTTTTAAATTTAGGCACAATTCCCTTGGTTCTCCAGTTAACAAATTAATTCAGTTCAGTGTGCATTAATATTATCCCTCAAGCTACAGTATTAATATATTAAAAGGGCTATAGTTACTTCCTCATATCCAGAGTTTTAGGCAGTTTTATTACTTGTGCTAAATAAATGACTTTGCACTCAGGACTGATTCTGGGCTCGTCTGGTTCTAAATTCCCTTCCAGTGTACTCTATGAACTGGCATACTGCCATGCACTACGGTAATCCAATCAAATTCTTATAACAGTTTACTAATGATTTATTTTGTTCAGTCAATTTTTTTGTTTAGTCACCTGTTTTGTTGTGTATTCAGCTCACAGTCAAGTCATTGAGTATGTGTGTGTATGTGTGTGTGTGTGTGTGTAGTGGTACACACTCTGAACTGAGTAGAAATCAATTTGTCTGTTGTTTATCTCTCGACTACTGATGTGAAAGAACTGTTTATAGAGAGGCGAGTGTCTTGTGATTTGAGTTTCTATAGCGTGTGTGTATTAGCATTAACGTTAGCCTGTACTTGGTTCTGTGCATGCTGTTCAGTGCTGGTTTAAAACAAACAAAGGCGTGTAGTTCTCCTACCAATAAAACAGAGCATGTTCGCAATGGTTTTATATAGTTAGATATTTTGTTATGTTTTATGTTCCACTGTAAAAAAAAGTTGCACACCTCTAATTAAAATCTGTGGTTAAAACAAAGACTTGAAACTGGATTAAGATTAAAAAAGATTGAATTATTCTCCAGTCACTGGATAAAATCAAGACATTCCTAATTTCTTTCTTTTGCTTTATTTTTTTTTTGCATTTTCACTATTATTTTGACTGACCTCTATGTAGAGTTTATGCAACGTATCAATATCCTCTTTAGTGGGAGAAGGATTCTGAACCACTGGAATGGGTCGTCCAACTACAGGGAGACAGAAGAAAAAGTTTGACAACATGACAACAGTGAGCTGACAACTCAATGATATTCACCAGTTAATCAGCACTCAGTAGCAGTGATGCTAACATCACATCACATTTTTCTATGAAAGAAGAAAGATGCTCTTAAGGTTAAAGGCTAGAAAAAGAGTAAAATATGGACATCCTGAAATGCCAGATACTGTCAATTACTGTCAAACTGTGATGGCCAAGTTGAGGTCTGAAAGCCAAAGAAAACCTCTGAGATAGATTATAGAAATAAAAAGCAAACTTTTGCTTGACTGTTAAATATTCAGAAAGATTTATCAGACTCTGAAGTGGTGATGCACTGTTCTACTGTGCAGCAACACCTGGACAAAATAATCATCAGAATTAAAATGGCTTTGCGGAGCCAGCCAGTTTCAAATCCCTCAATATTCCCAGAGTGTGTGTTTGAAAACACTGTTCCTGGTTGAAAAGGACTGAAATAAAATTACTGCACTGATGCACTTTGTGGCTCCATTTATCTTCATTCACTGAGAACCCTGTATGAGATGGCAGGCTCAACAGCCACTATACAGGCTATTTTAAAGCAATACTATGAGCCTAATATTCTGTTGAGGAACATTTGGTTACAGTATTTTCTAGACATTTTGATTCTGGAGCGGTCTACAGCCATGCTTCTTAGGGCTATATCAAAAACTGTTAGTAACTGGCCAAATGCTATTTGGTTAGTAAAGAATCACATTTGAAAAGAGGGATAAAGGATGGGTTTTTTTGTTTTCTTCCAGTTTTGTGATTTTGTATATTGACATGTTTGTGAGTAGTGAATGTATGTATGTATTGGTGTGTGATTGTTGTAGTTATTGTAAATCCAATAAATTGTTATTTCGCAAAAAAAAAAAGAGCCCTGTACGAGTGTCCTTGAGGGCAGTGTGTGTGTGTGTGCCATACCGATGGTGTGTATGGGTTTCCTGTAGGGTAAGAGGCCGAAGCTGTACTGGAAAACTCCTCTGGCGTGAACGAGAGGCAGAGCCACACCCATAACCCTCTGGAGGCGGTCCTGAATCCCACGGAGAGTGGAGCCTACAGGGTTCTCCATCTGATCAAACAGCTCATTCTCCCCAAACGAGAAGACAGGAACCAGCCAAGCTCTAAAACACACACATACATGCACACATTGATGCACACAACCTCAAAATGTCTATTTATACCAATTTTTTTGTTTTATCCCAAAAATAAAGCACCAGAATGTAACCGCTGAACATCTTTATAGGGTTTTAGGAGAGATCAATCTCTAACAGTTTTTTAATCATGTGGTCATGTGGCCCGTACCCGTGTTTGAGGGCGAGTTTGATGAAGCCTTTCCTCTGCAGCACCTGTAGAGTCAGAGCACCAGGCCGCGCATCCAGAGACTCTGGAGCCCCTCCCACTGCCACCACAGCTGCGGACCCGCCCTCCGGCCGACTAAGCAAGTAACTTGCACTCGCCTTCTCACTCGACACCAAACCTGTAGAACAGAGGTCAGAGAGATCAAATAGAGATAGGACACACTCCATCAACCACAGCTTCCTATTGGAACTCCATTCTAAATATTAACATTATTAGAACTTTTAGTGCTTAATTCAGAATATTAATGTTATTAGAACTGCATTCTGGATATTAGTGCTATAAGTGTTCTTCTGAATGTAACAATGATAAGAACTTTGTTTATTCAGAATAATCAGTAATAAATACGAGTGTTAATTGACTGCAGCAGTCCAATTTCCAAGCACTGGAACTAAAATGTTTTGTCTTATCTGTTTCTTCCCAGATGCAAAGCCCACGTGGGTTGTCAGGTTGAAAAAAGTGGCAAGCAACGACAAGTCTTAGTCTGTAGCTGATCAGTGAATATACACGTTTCAGTGTATGCGAAAATGCCCATCTCTACTACGCTAGTGTTGGTGGTAAATTACCTTGCTAATTACCTAGCTACCTTAGCAAGTATACTGAAGCTTAGTGATTACCTGTACAGCAGAAAAACAGCCAGCTTGCCCGTTACCATGGCTACAGCACACTGTTCAAGTGCTATTGTCTACACCTGACAACTCGGAAATGGGAATGGGGAATTACGGTGGGCAGGTTCCACACAGATTTCCATGACGTACCTCACAGTTAAAATAAAAATATACTGGCGGAGGTTCTGCTGATACCAGCTGTCATTTCTTAATATTTGATTATCCATCCTGTTTATATTTACTACAGAAAATATAAAAGTGTTAATGGAATCACTTTGTTTGAACTTCTCTCTGGATGTTAATGCTGCTAAAACATTATTTGACATATTATGGCTATAATAACCTTCTACATGTTAATGTTATTAGAACTTCACTTCTGATATTTATGTTATTAATACTATTAAACTTCATTCTGGATATAAGGATTAGACTTTAATTCTGGAAATTCCACTACTATGTTTTTTATAAGTTATCTTTCCACATACTGAGTTCACTGAGTTCTCTTGATATGTGTGTGTGATTGTGAGACATAGCTAGGTCACAGTAAGATGTGTGTTGAAGAGGTTTGTGTTCAGCTCTCTGTGGAATTCTCTCATTACTCAACACCGTTATAGAACTGACGCGTGTAGAAATCCTTGCAGACGCTGTCCGTTCCTTGTGAACTCTGACTCAACGTGGTCAGGTCGAGAGTCTGGGCCACTGCAGTGCGACATGAGGCAATCACTGTTCTGTCAGAGGCAAGTTTAAACTGGTGTACTGTGCCGTCAGTTAAGAGTGTAAGAGTATATGAATGTGTTCTGCACAGTTTTACATTAGCGACATCCAGATCAGCCTGTTCTTCCTGTCTGCATTCCAGTGATTTAGATCAGACAGAATTCTGTCAGGACTGAGCCTGACTTGTATTCTCATATATACCAAACATTCTGACAGGAATGGAACATATTTTGGCTGATAAACCTGCGAGCTCAGGTTACCATGATATCCAAAACGGCAAATTAGGCCTACAAAAACAATTAATAAGGATAAGAACCCTTATTTTTGAGAGATACATTTGATTAGCTCTTGCAACTTAAAAGGAACAGCATGAATCGGTCCCTCACACTAGGGGGATATCGCCAACATTTCTGAATATCGTGAAGGATATTATACTCTGAAATATCGTGCCATATCACCCACCCCTAATTATCACATCAGGGTACTACTTTTTGGCTGTTTTTGCAAAAGAAAAATTCACACTGTTCTCATTTCCTATTATATATCTACTAGACACAGCTTATATCTGTCCAGTATAATTTATTTTACTTTAATCCTGGATATATGGAGATATTTGGAGTACATTATTAGTATCATGACATTCTGGATCATTGACTTCTGTTACAAATCTGATAAAAGTCTTCTTTTTTATCTCTGTTAGGAGTGTGCCATATCACATCGTATGCAATAATAAAAATGAATTTTCATTTTGCTGCAGTAGTGTATTCTTAAAATATTTTTTTTAATTCAGTGTTTTGTCATATTGTCGAGAGTATCGTTATTGCAAAAATACCATGAAATATCGTGACATTATTTTAGGGCCATATCGCCCACCCCTACCTCACACTTTACATGATGATTTAGAATTTCCCAAAATCACCCTTCATAAAAAATAGGTGAAATATGTCAATTGCTACACATTGAGGCATGAATTCTGAATGTGTCCTTTGGCATCTGACATCAAGACATTAGCAGCAAATTCTTTAAGCTGTGAGTTGGGGCCTCCATGAGCATCATTAAGTCTTGAGCATCCATAACCCAGTTGCCAGTTCAATATATGTCCATCCTTGGAGCAGGTTTGTTAGATACTGGCCCCCACAAAACAAACAAATGCCCCACAAGATCTGGCTGATTATTTGGATTTAGATGTTCTTCTCAAAGAGCTTGGCCATTTTCCATGCTCCAAATAATCAACTTATGAAAGTGACCATTCACTTGCTGCCATTAAAACCATATAATCAAATTTATTAAAGATAATTTAGATGGCCATGGTTTTAGTGTAATGGCTGATGAATGTTTATATTCTACAATTTCAATAATATGATTTTTTTAGGCCCAACATATTTGGGACCTAATTTCTGGCCTAGCCATTGGTCAGAGGTGAAAGATGGCTAAAATGTCCATCTAACATTAGAAGAAAAAGATCAGTAGCTTGACACAGTCGATACATTCAGTGTTAATACATATCTTGTTTGTAGATATCGTTAATGGTCATTCTGACTAGTCAAAAAGCATCAGATTTATGCAGCAACAAACACATATTAGTGTAGATTAATTTAGCTTAGCTTGGGTGTTCTGACAAGTTCTGTAAATCGATATGTGCATGATCAGACCCACAGTTTTTATTGTTTTTGTGATTATTTTGTTTTTCTCTAATGTATTATATATTCTGAGCTTAATGACAAGGCAACACAATTCAATTATTAGTTGAATAATTAACACCTATTTTATCACTAGAAAAAAATATAGTAAAACTTATAAATAGCAAACCACCTTATATTTTATAAAATTACTTGTTGTGTGGATATTTTCTTAGCTTAGCTACCCAGCTAATAAGTTAACATACATGCTACCAGTAGATAAATCACAAAAAGCACTTTTGCTGTTTATTATAAGGGGTAGCTACAGCATTTACTACTTGGGGCTTATTTACAGGCTTAGCACAGCACACTGCAAAGAACACAACCCTGAGGGCATATTGGGATTAAAAGCTGTTGTCTTGGTGAAAGCTGAATTTTTTGTTTTATTCTGGTATAACTGGCACTAATTTGTTAGCTGGGTAGCTAAGCTACACAAAGCTAACCGTCTAGTAGGGATTCCAGCTGAGAAAGCGAAGCTTTCCATTCAGAACTGTGCACAGGTTGTCTCAGCTAGTTAGCTAGCTAGCTAATGCCTGATTAGGTCCTTAAAATGGTAGCTATGTATATTATAATAGTATGTCTTGTAATAGCCTAGAATCTGTACATTAATCATGGATTACTCAACTTGTGTATTTGTCAATCTAAAGTGTTTAACTCAGTTATCTTTATAATGACTCTGATACTGGGTGTGTCTGTCAGAATGCTGCAGAAGAACGCTGGTCAGAAGAAACTAATCTGTGTGTGAACTGTGATTTATGATTTATGTCCACTAACTCATCAGTCCACTCCTTTACTTGTCCACTCCCTTAATTGTCCACCCACTCAAATGTTCACCGTGTGTGACCTGATTGTACGTAATTGTGTCACCAGAACAAATATCATAGTCCCTGTAGAGGTTCTCTATAAAGCCATGAGTGTGAATGGTAGGCGCAATTACATTTCTCTTTTGTACCCTAACCCCTTGTTTACAAATAAAATCCTCCCATGTAAGAATTGGGACAACCCTTTAAGAACGATACAGATATAGTGTTATAGCAGTGGAGCGCTAAAGTTCAGCAAACTGGCTGCTGGTTAACAAGTTAACTTTAGGGCTTTATTATATGTCTTCGAAAAGGTGTCAGGTTGTGTTTCAGTTATTTTTTTATAGTCCATCCCTTAATTCCTCTGTGATGGTGAGTTGAAATAAGCTTTTATTAGCTTTTATTTTATTTTATTTTTTAGTCTCTGCTCTTTGATGTACCATTTAATGAAGAACAGGGAAGTTAGCTAGGTAGCTAGCTACTGAGATGAACTACTAGCGATTCTTTAAGCTTGTTATGAAGAAAGCGGATAAAAAAAACACTGGAACTACACATTAAACTATGGTGATATAGGTAGTTAGTTCTGGGCGTTTATGACATAAAAAAAAAATCTTCGATTTTTTCACAAAATATCCGATTTTCAATTCTAATTGATTATTTATACAAACCCATGCCCATCACACGCTGACCTCATGTCTTAACACTGACAGACACTGGATTATACTTCAGAAATTGGGTTTGTGACTGAAAATTGAGAAATAAGTCACTAAACGAGTCACAGAAGAAACTTTGAAGGAGAGAATATTATTGTGTCGAACAATAATCATGGATCCTCATTGGAAAGCGATGACGCTACAGTTTTTAGTAACGGTAGGATGTATTTCTTGCTCAATATATGCTTTATTCCACCAGGTGTTTGTGTCGAAAGTGCTGGAACTTTTTCGGTACGAGCTCAGTCCTCGGAAAATATGGAAAATATGCATGCGTTAGTCTGTGGGAGGCACCAGAAACCAAGGTAAGACGGATAAACACTTTAGAAATTATGAGCGTTTTCTGATAATTTAGATTAAAAAGATAAAATGTCTGCATGTAAAATCGTGCTTATTTCATTTTGAAAATCGCATTAAAACTGTAATTCGAATTAACAGAGTTAATCTTGAAAAATCGCCAAGCACTATAGGTAGTGGTTATCATAAACAGGGAAAATACTCAAATTTGTGGGTTTTTTCAGTTTGTTGTGCTGCCATATTGCCAGTGATTCTCATATTTTGAGTATGCATCTGAAAAATCTCAGTTTGAAGGGCCAAAAATCCCTACAATGCAAAACAGAGGGGTAGGGCTAAGTGGAAGGGCCAAGGGGTGTAATGGGGATTGGGCGGTGGTGTGATCAGTAAGGTGTAATAAATGAAAAACACTGGGGGCAGCCGTGTGCAGAACACTTTACTGAAAGCTAGGCTGTTTCAGTGCAAAAGACAGACTCAAATAAACGCTAATGTCCGTCACAAGCTTCAAATCAAGCTCTACATGTTTCTGTTTAATCTAAAACAAGCACATTGCTAGCGTAGTGTTAACATACTAGTATAATCCCATATAAGTGGGCTAGCAAAAGTCAGAATTATAGTTACAGATGTTTTTCCTTATTTATTTAAACATGTTTTGGTATTATTTGACATTACTGCTCTGACCTAAAGGTCATGTTCTAACAGTCATAGCTTTACACTGAGTATTACAACTAGCTAGTAGTACAACTAGCCATTAAAAAAAGAGGACGGTGACTCTCTACTGACTGTTTGACTTTCAGAGAGAGGTTGGTGCACTCGGAGTGTGTGTGTGGTTGTGTGTGTCACCGTGCTGCCTAGTTGGGTCAGGTTCAAACATTTCTACACAGTAAACTTTCACAATGTCACTTTACGCAACAAATGACAGCTGAAAGGGTGCTCCCAGTCCTCCACTTAACCACTCTGAAACACATAAATCTGCAGCCTCGAAAACTGTGTATCCCTTGACATTTTACACCCGGTGGGAGCACAGCTACACAACTCTATTACATTACATTATATTATATTTCACTACAGACAGTATGAACCTAAGATATTTTAAGTTTTGTCTGGTCAACTTCATTTTATTTATTAACTTCTCAGAACCATCCAATCGTTCCTCGCCTTTTTCCCCCACTGTTATAACTTTGGGACAACTTCAATTTACCAATTAGGACAACAGACAGGCAAGTCCAGTACCTAAGGCTTCCAATCTTTGCATTTGTTATTATTTTTTACCTCATTACTCACTAGATTGACCTATCCTATTTTTTGAAAGTGTTTTAGCAATACAATGTAGGAATTGAAGTATATTAACAAATTATTGAAGTTCAGGCAAAACATTAAATGAATTGGGTTCTGCAATGAGATAAAAGTAAGATAAGAATCACTTCTTTCATATTTGTATTTTCTCATTCGAAATCAGATTATTGCATATAATCTGCATTTATGCAATACAATTTGAAAAGGTAGTAGTCTGTAACTAAATACATTATTTAGTTACAGACTTACTTGTCTGTAACTAAATACAAGTTGCCCTCACAACTCTGTTTGCCTCTACAGCAGCCCAGGTGTGAAAGCCATTCCACACAATTTTTTGCAACAAATTCTATATAAAGTGAGTGATAATTGGAGATGGATTGGAAATAATACACCCACCCCTAAAACACAGTGAATACAAAAGCTCTCTCTCTTACCTCCACACATGATGTATTCCCTGAAGAAAGGCACTCTGAACCAGAAGGGCAGCATCAGCAGGTAGGGCGTGAGTCCGGGGAAAAGTTTGGAAAATCCTGAAGCTTCCGTACAGAAGTTGCCAAACCCACCAGCGACCAAAACGCCATGAGGGTGGAAACCAAAGAGGTAGTTATTACTTGGATCCAGATCCACTGTCTTCACCAGCTGGAGAGAGAAAAAGTACAACACAGTTATAATGTTAATATGAACCCCATTGTCTCTTTAAGTAACAAGAGTGGGATGGAGCCTTTGGTTATTAAGGTGCTATCCTTCTTCAAGTAATAAAAAAGACATGACTGTTATTTAAAATAAAACAATATTGTGCCCTCAAAACGCAAAAAAAATGTTTTATTGTGGTGAAGCATTTATATTGCAGTGCCAGGGTACCTGAAATATGAAAAAAAAAATGCAAATTGTCTTCATGTAATACAAACAATTCTGTATCATGAAACTCACTCAACCTGTTATAGCACAGCATGTAACGCGTACCAAGTCTGGACATTAAAAACAAACAGATTAAAAAAGAAGAACACTGACCTAGTCCGGCATTTGCATGTAAACAAATGCACCAAATAGCTATCATTATTTGTCAGTAACAGATACTTATCTATTGATCACCATACTGCTCTGCAAGTAGGCAAATCCAATAATGCACTTTTAGCATGTAGTCAGAGAAGTCAGCTGAATTGAGCTCAAATATTCGAGCTTTGAGGTAATAAGTAGGTCAGACCAGGTCAGAACTTGTAGTGTTAAGAAAAACACAATTCCCTTCTAATCGCAAGTCGTTTTGACAAAATTCTCTCACCATGAATTCTGTGTGCCTGCGGGCCATTGTTAGAGATGCACTGATACCTTTTTTCCCTTTCTACACTGATGCCAGATTTTCAAGTAGCTGAAAGAGTACAAAGTACTGATTCCAACTCTACCAACTACGTTATAAGTGCACATAAATACTAATATTTATAGCATTTTATTTTTTATAGGTTTTATTTTGGTAAAGGCATATAATAATCTTACAGGAACAGCACTAACTGTTCGACTTAACTGCACATTTGAAAACTACAGATCTGATACTGTGAAGGAGTGCCAGTATCAACACAGATACCAATAAAGTATTATTGCAAATTGGTACCAAAATGTTCAATGATGTTTTATAATTCTCTGTAATGTTCATATAATCAACATGCCAATTCTGACAGACTGTGCTACACTGAAGGAAGTGTAGAGAGTTCTCTATAAAAATGTATAATCCTCTTTTACACACACTCAGTGCAACAGACTGTAAACACCATAGAAAATACAGAGGATGCCTTATAACCCTGTGTAATGTTCATATTATTCCACAATTTCTATACAGTACTGAGTTTAACCTTTGACTCCATGACCTTGTGACCCCCCCTCCCTCCCTCCACAGATGATTACACAGAAATCTAGTCCAGACTAGTAGCACACACACACAGAGTTGCAGTCTCTTACAGAAATGGGGAAATAGTCTCTGAAGTATCTCCATACGGTCCAGTTTCTGACCCAGTGTGACCGCCGACCTCCAGATGTCGGCGTGTCCCTGTCTAGATACAGCCAACCTGCATACAGCACTGCCACAATCCACCAATCACTGAGGCACAGCAGCACAAATGCAGCCAGACAGCACTGAGCTACAGAGAGAGAGAGAGAAAGAGAGATACAATGCAAACATGAAATTGTCAAGTTTTAAATAAAGACAGTAAACCTAAAATCTAACAAACAGCAGAAAAATTAAAGTGGTCTGTGTTTTTTTTTTTGTTGGAATTGTGCCAGATGAACTGAAAGATGGACCTTTGCTCTTTAACTAAAGGACACACACACACACACTCTCAGTGTACCATGATAGTGATGGTCTTCATCAATATCATCATTAAACTTGTGCGTGTGTGTGTTTTGCATGTCTTACTTACCGAGGGCGAGGAAGGAGAAGACCCACTGGACCACAGCAGCCGTCTGCAGTCGCCGCCGCAGAGGAACATTCAGAGGAGCAAACTCTACCTTCATCCTACTGCGTAGTACACACACACACACACACATACATATATACATAAATGATAGATACATAGATACATAGATAATTAGATAGAGAAACAGACTATTTATTGATTCCTAAAGTAATGTAATTATTTATTTATACAGTATATGTATATATTGTTCACATCATATAATTCCCAGAGATGTATAGTAAGGAAGCAGAACTACTTTACTACTGTACTTAAGTAGTAAACCGTTGTATTTGTAACTACTGGAGTATTATTTCTACAGCTCCACATCCACATACAACTTCACTATTTATTCACGATGAGTTTAATACTCTTACTCAAATACAATTTTTGCGTGCTGCATCGTACCTTGTTACATTTATAAAAATTAATTGTTCCAAACCCACATTATCACTAAAGCAAGAGCGGTAGATGCTTTGCACTGTCACAGGGTTTAATGAAGCTCCTCATCATTATCACTGCGCAAATTAAGCAATAAAGCTGACTTTTAAGAGGACCACGCTACTCCCGTTCTGCCTTTATCTCTGCCAACGTTTCACTGCTTTCTGTAATAAATAAACAACACAACTCTGCACTTTTACTTTCAGTACTTGAGTAGAACATTTTACAATAAACTACAGCTCTGGAAAAAATTAAGAGACCACTTAAAAATTATTCTTCTTTGAATTTACCTAATTGAAACATCTGGAATATAATCAAGAGGAAGATGGATGATCACAAGCCATCAAACAGGAGTGACATAAAGTTATCCAAAGACAGTGTGTAAGACTGGTGAAGGAGAACATGCCAAGACGCACGAAAACTGTGATAAAAACCAGGGTTATTCCACCAAATATTGATTTCTGAACTTTTAAAACTTTATGTATATGAACTTTTTTTTTGCATTATTTGAGGTCTGAAAGCTCTGCATCTTTTTTGTTATTCACCCATTTTTCTTTTTTTTGTTCTTCAAATAAATGCTCTAAATGACAATATTTTTATTTGGAATTTGGGAGAAATGTTGTTCGTAGTTTATAGAATAAAACATCAACATTCATTTTTACATATAAACAGCAAAATCAGATAAACTGATTCAGAAACTTAAGTGGTCTCTTATTGTTTTACAGAGCTGTATTTGCAATATTAAAGTACAAAAATGTTGAATACCTTAGTGCTTCCTTGTAAATGTGGAGCTCAAAGAACACTTCAACTTCTACTCAAGTCACTTTTTGATAAATTACTCTAGTACTTTATACACCTATGATAATTGCACGTGTACAGAAGTATCAGGACCTGCATCACTGCTCCACCAAATACCTTGAGCATGATCTGCAGTGGCAGAGACCTCACTGATGCTCTCACGTTTATGAAGTGAACTGAATACAATCAAACGCTCCTCACAGCAATGTTTCAACATTCAGTGTAAAGTCATCACAGATAAGTGGAGACTATCAGTGCGGTAATTTGGACAAACTCTCAGCTAAAACCACTGATTCTAGGAGGAAGACTGGAGTTGGTGCTGCTCTGATAGTTCTGGATACATGCTGCTGTATTTGTATACGTCAACGAGACAGAGAGAGAGAGAGAGAAGAAAATAGAGGGAGAGAGTGAAAAAGAAGAGAGGGAGAGAGAGGAAAACAGAGAGGGCGAGAGAGAAGAGTAGAAGAGAGAGAGCAAGACAGGGAAAAAAGAGGCACGTAGTAAAAAAGAAAAGAGAGAGAGAGAGAGACAGAGAGGAAAAAAGGAAGCGAGAGTGAAAAAAGAGAGACAGGGAGAGGTACAGATACAGAGAGAGAGAGAGCTTACCTCCTCACACATTGAAAGACTCTTCAAAATCACAAACACTCAACCCGCCCACCCACCAACACTCTCCTCCGCTCGCTCGCGCGCAGTGTTGTGTTTTGGAAGGTCTCGCGCTCCGCTCTCAGTCTGTACTGCAGGGTGTTGGAGAGGCAGTGTACCGCGCGCTGGGTCAGCGGGCCAGTCTGTCCGTCCGCAGCCGAACTGAAAACTTCTGACCACAAACACTCGCTTCAGACTCCACCACACTCCGCCCACAGCCTGCCAAACCCTGTGACCTCACTCACCCGCCCCTCTCAGCCATGCCCTTCACACCAATCACAGCTGAGCAGGGGGCCTGCACGCCATGCTATATTTGCACGTGCAGAATGCACAATGCACAAGTGTGTGAGTGAGTGTGAACCATATTTATTTACAGCTCTGGTAATAATTAAGAGACCACTTCAGTGTCTGAATCAGTTTATCTGATTTTGCTATTTATAGGTATATGTTTGAGTAAAATTAACATTGTTGTTTTATTCTATAAACTATGGACAACATTTCTCCCAAATTCCAAATCAAAATATTGTCATTTAACGTTAGAGCATATATTTGCAAAAAAAAAAAAAAGATATATATGTCTGTGTGAATTTTGAAAAGGTGTTCTGAATCTTCACATATTACTAATACCAAGGATAAACAAGAAGGGGCCTTATAAAAAACTCACAAAACAAACAATTAAACAAATGGCATTTAAGAGATTTTACATTAGGAGAAAATCACAAAAGAAAAAGATATTTCTAGTTTATCCTATGCAGCAACGTTTTTATATATATGGATAAGAAAGTAAGCACGCAAGTTGATCAGAGCTTAACTTTATATGGAAGAATAAGACACATCACACACACACACACACACACACACACACACACACACACACACACACACACACACACACATATATAGTTCTTAATTTAATATAATATACAGGCAACACCATTGGATTTTGCAAATTTTTGTTTGATAAAATGTAAACACTATTTAAACAGATGTTTTGGGATTGACAACATTTAAAAACCTTTGACAAAACCTTTATTATCTTATTATTCAATTATTTTGGGAACATATATTATTCATATATTAGCCTTTTGGTAAGTGACAGAAATAAATATACACATGCATATATATTACATTTTTATATTTTGAATGGTCCAGTTTTAAATACACAAATTTAAAGAGACTAAACTAACAAAGCCCACTTAAAAAAACTAGTACATTTTTGAAGCATGTATGTGTATTAAGACTTTTAGCTATGTTCAGCCCCCAATAACATTTTTGTTTCTGTCCTGTGTACACGAAAACAACACAATGTTTTTATGTATTCAACCTAGACGAGAACCTACTAGCCAATCACTGTAGAGGGGGCGTGACTTGCGTGAATACAAGCTGAAACATATGCTTCATTCCCAGTTGTTTACAGTAGCAGCTTTAGTTATTAGTGATTTACAACTACCTGCTGTTTTACATTACTTTATTAATCCCAGGGTTAATTCAGAGTGTTAGAAAAGGCAACCACCATAGCAATAAAATCTTAATTTAATGATAAAAAAATATGTGCAAGTAAAAAAGGGTCTCAGGGATCAGGCAGTGTATTCATAACCATTTAGCATAATAACTTTCTGTGTAAGGGAGCCTTTAGAGGTTCTCCAACACATAATTGTGTTTTAAGTGTATTTGTTGAATGGTGCTGCCATCTGCTGGTAGACCTGAAAAAACCATCTACACAGCTTCAGCAGCAAATGGAGTGTTTTACACATGAGCTGGATAAATGTGTATTTGCAGAAGGGCTTTATAATGGCATAACTGTCATGGCTTTACTTTCTGGCTTTAAAAAGCACAAACCTTTTTTTACAACTGCAACAAATCATTAGATTGGATGTGCCTTTTTCAAAAATGAATTTGTTGGGCAACAGATTCTATTACATTGAATAAATGAAATGTATCTGCATAGCACTTTTTAACAAATGATGCAGAAAGGCAGATTTATAGAAATCCAATATTAAGATATTAAATTAACGTAAAAACTGCCCATTAAGCAAGCCAAAGGTTACACTGGCAGAAAATATTCCCAGAAAATATAAATCTGGAGGAAGAAACCTTTAGAGGAACCAACACACACAGGGGGACCCAACTTTCGTATTATGATTACTATGGGCATAGTAATCATAATAATATTAATAAAATATAATCAGTAATGGAGGGTGGCAGGAGTTCATAGCAGCCTAATGATGCAAATGAAGTTGATGGTCCCAGTCTCTAGTTTCCACAGACAGATATGACAGTAACCAGCGACATCACTTCAAACTGGTAGGGCTGGACATGTGTTCATTGGAGATGTATTCCTCGATGCTTGCAATATACAGTAAAAATCATGTGGTTAACCTACACATAATAGTCTATGTAGAACCACAGACTGAGTGTCCTCTCTGTTTAATCCTTGGAGTGTTGAGGGTAGCTCAGCTGATTGGTGCCTTGATGCTGTATGAAAGATGATACAAGAATATGATCAGATATTTAATCAACAGAATCACATATAAATACACAACACCAATAGAACCTGGGTCTATTTTTAGTTTTTTTGTTTACAGCTTTCCTCATCTCCCAGGAAGAGCTAACTTGTGCAGTCTCTTTCTAATAGTAAAAAAAAATAACATTGTTGTTTTATTCTCTAAACTACAGACAACATTTCTCCCAAATTTCAAATAAAATCAATAAAGGCATTTAGAGCATTTATTTGCAGAAAAGGAAAAATGACTAAAATAGCAGAAAAGATGTAAAGTTTTGAGACCTCAAATAATACAAAGAAAACAAATTCATATTCATAAAGTTTTAAGAGTTTTATTCAATATTTGGTGGAATAACACTGTTTTTTAATCACAGTTTTCATGGATCTTAGCATGTTCTCCTCCACCAGTCTTACACACTTATTTTGGATAACTTTATGCCACTCCTGGTGCAAAAACTCAATTTGGTTAAATCATAGAAACTCATAATTTTTAAGTGATCTGTTATTTTTTTCCAGAGCTGTATGTGGGGGCGTTCTGATTTTTCCATTTTTGTCCATTACATTATGCACATATGTTTATTAGTAATTCCTGTAATACTAGTTTTTTCATGACAGTACATACAGTAAGTAAGTTACTTACAGTAGTTTCTCCAATTTATAGTTTGGATCTTCCAAAAGTTCAGACAGCAGCTTCACTCCTGTCTCCCCTGGTTTATTGTGGTTCAGGTTCAGCTCTTTCAGGTGGGAGGGGTTCAGTTTAATAGCTGAGGCCAAAGCAGCACAGCCTTCCTCTGTAATACTACAGTTATACAGCCTACCGAGAGAAAGACACATTCCGAACACACAAACTAAGTAAACTAGGACAGAATACATTCTCTTTAAACATACACTCATAGTTTATATAAAGATATTACTGTTTGATAACTTCACTCTCTCAAGAACATACAAATGTACAAAAACACACATTGTTCTAAAGCAGTGGAAGACATTACTTCAGTATGTATGATTATACTAGCTACACATACTAGTATACATACTGGCTACAGTGAGAAACTTACTCCAGTTTCTCCAGTTTACACTGGGAATTCTCCAGTCCAGTGGAGAGCTGCTTTACTCCTGAATCCTGCAGCATTTCGTTGTTGCTCAGGTTAAGTTGTCTCAAACTTGCGTTTGAGTTGAGAGCTAAAGCCAGAGCCGCACAGTTTTCTTCTGTGAGGTTACACTCACACAGCCTGGGAGAAAAATTACATCAGAACACTGCAGTCTCTCTGTCTCTCTCACACACACCAACATAATTTAAAAGACTTATTACACAGCACTGGGATCTAATTGAAAGTACTATAAATCCATGTACGGACAGATAAATTGCGTTTAAAAAAAAAACTTTTAAAATATGAAAACAAAAAGGTTAGTAGGCTCAGATTCGGTCTGTTTAAAAGTTACACATTTAAACAGTAACTCACTCCAGTTTCTCCAGTTTGCAGCGTGGATCCTCCAGAAAATTAGAGAGAAGCTCAACTCCTGACACTCCTGGTTTATTGTCATTCAGAATCAGCTCTTTCAGATGTGAGGGGTTTGATTTTAGAGCTGAAGCCAATGCAGCACAACCATCCTCTGTAATTTTGCACCATTTCAGTCTGCAAAGAGACAGAGAAAAACTTACAGCTCAATATGTGTGCATGCTGTATAAGAGAAACCTAAATATAAATTCTTTGACATTTAGCTTTTACAGTAAAATACATTTTTGTTACTATCGTGCTTTGGCACAGACATTTTTAACACAGCCAGAGTTCATCATCATATCTTATCCTTGTTATCTGAACATTTAATAAATTAAGCAAACATTTTTTATGCCCATTTAATAAAAGCTTTGATAATTTTTGGTTTTTAACCTTAATGCATGCTTTTGATTTATCACCATCATTTTTTTAATAGATATTTTTGTAAAAGAAAAGAGATAGGAATGAGAAAAAAACCTACTTCTCATTTCGAAAGTCTACACATTATTGATTTGGATAATTTGCTACTTTGTTGTTTATAGTTTGTGTTTTGTAATTGGTTTCAAAAAGCATAGTGAATCAGCAGAATCTAGGCACTCTCTTATTTCAACTGAGAGATGGAGATTTGTACAAATTAGAACTCCCATTTACAGTACCCTGAAAATTATATTTATATTAATACAGAAGCAATAAAAAACCTGCAGGAATATTTTTTTCGTGCCAGACAACCAAATACTTGTCAATGTATTCCGGCTCAGCTCAGTCATAAAAACCACACACATCTAGATTATAAGGCTAAAATGTGAAACTAGGCAAACTTTCTCTTTACAAGCTAACATCGGCAAAGTACAGTGACTCTTTGGTAAGAGTCTCCTGCTCCTTAATGATTTACACCCCAGTACATGTGTGCATAACTTACTGTAGTATCTCCAGTTCACAGTCTGGATGCTCCAGTAGATTAGAGAGCTCCCTCACTCCTGAATCTCCTGGTTCACTGCGGCTCAAATTGAGCTCTTTTAGGTGAGAGGGATTTGATTTTAGAGCTGAAGCCAGAGCAGCACAGCCTTCATCTTTAATACTGCAATTAGATAGACTGCACAGAGGGAAAAAAAACACTTCAACTTATGTTTTTAATCATTTCCATGTAAATCCATTCTGCAACAAGGAAAAATAAATAGATAAAACGTACTTGACTCTGTAATTCCTAGTTTCTTTATTGTTTAGTAGTGTATTTGGAGCCTCAAAATGGACATTTTTGGACAGAAACCCAAAAACACATTCTTTCATCATCAAATACTACTACGTGACCCCTAGATACTTTTTATAACTCAAGCTTCTTGTGTTTTCTACATTAAAAACACAATGTAGCACATCTGCCAATCAGAATGGGTATAAATGACCTTTGGACTACTCTTGAAACATGTAGCCTTTTTATTTTTCAACACTAAATCCCTTAACTAATTTTTAGTTAACAAACCTAGTGTTTGTTTGACCTTCTAAACAATGTTTAAATTAATAACACTTTTTATTTTTTGTACCATTTCTGATGAATCAGAAATATATTACAGGTTTACACAAAAATTGTTTTATGTATCATTGTAGGGCATGCAGTATATAAACAATACACTAATGGCAGAAAGCATGTCTGACTTTATTTTTATATTTCTGTAATTAATTACGTATGTTGCATATTATACTTGACAATAGTTAATTTTTTGTTGTGCTGTTTTATCTTTATTATACAGAGGTTTTAGAATTCTCAAAAATTCAATTATGTGATAAGTATGATACCCTTGGACTCCTTGACAAATAAGGATTTATATTTTGATTTATTATTTCTCCTGCTCATTCAGAGTGATAAAAAGGTGAGGTCCTCACCTCAGTATCTTCAATTTACCATGAATATTTCCAAGTCCAACAGAGAGCAGTTTTACCCCTGAATCCTGGAGTTTATTGTAACTCATGTCCAGTTCCTTCTAATTCAGCAGGTCTCACTGCTGAGTGACCTGTAAAGCTAAGCTAAGTAAATAAATTAGTCGCTAATGCCATCCGACAGCGCTACATTGAGAAACTGAGAGTTCTGGTAAGCCAGGATGATATCAGCTAGCGGTTCATCCCACATAGCTTGTTTTAACAATTTAAACACGCAGACTACAGTCCGATATACTTGGCTCTGAATGGCAAAAGAGCTAGCACTTAGTACAGTTAGCTGGTAATGCTAATGCTGCTTAAGCAGTGCTAAATGGTGTAATCAGGAGGCTACAGGCTGATAATACTCACCTTTGAACTGCAAAAGAGCTCAAGCTTAGCACGGTTAGTGGCTAATGCTAATACTGCTGGAAAGTTCCTGTATAACGCTGTACTTCAGTGGAGTGGCTTTACTGTTCCTTACAATCTGACTGGTAAAATTCATACATAAGTTGCACTAGTGCTGGGAGATATGGCCAAAAATGTATATCACAGTATTTTTCAAGATTCTGGCGGTTTTATGGTATATCAACATTTTTTAATTATTTATTTTTTGCCTGTCTGGGCTTTTATAAAGTTTTGTGAGTTACTTTACTGTTAGGAGTACATATAATATAAATATAATATAATAGCGCCTCTAGCAGTATGGCAGTATGTGAAAAATGCATACTGTTTCTTGTTTCCCTTCCGGGATATGGGATGAACCGGTGTACTGCCCAGTAGGGGTGTGACGAGATCTCATGGCACGAGATCTCGCGAGATTAAACGTGACGATATTTCTCGTCAAGCTTTAACCTGTCTCGTGGGGTGGGGGGTGGGGTGGGGGGGGATTAGTTTAGTGTGGACTTTTTAAGCGGGATCTGGCAACACAGCAGTACTGTTTGTGGTGCATGCAAACGTAGTATCAGCGCCCCAGGAGGGGAGGGGGTGGAGGAGATACGTTCTGTCATTACTAGCCCACCGTGCTCCGCGAAACCAGCAAGCTGATTGGCTCTTTCTCCTGAGAGAAAATGTATTTGGGGCTTTCATTTGGCGTCCCCTGTAGTGCAGCGCCCCTAGGCTGCATACCCCCTTTATAAGTTGTATGTCTGGCTGAATTTTGGCTCCAGTGGAAACAATAAACTGTAACAGAGTGACCAACAAGACACAAACCATATGTAAATACTGTAAGTAAATCCTACAAGGGACTGTTTCATAGGCAGGTGTACTAAACCCTTAGCTCTGCACTGTATTTAAAAAAATGTTTTATTTTTATATATCTTATTCTTATTTCAATTTCTTATAGAATCAACGTGTGAGAGAAACCAGTCTGTTAAGTTTGTGTTATAAGATTTTGTCAAACAAAACTCTAGTTTTCAAGCCATTTTTTATTTTTAAGGTTTTCTTTAAAATTGTATTTTTAAATCTCGTCTCGTCTCGTTCTCGTGAACCCAATATCGTGTCTCGTCTCGTGATATTAATGTCTCGTCACACCCCTACTGCCCAGCACTAAGGCACACTGACCATTTTTGGGAAAATTAAAGGATTTCAGGTTCGCCTTATAGTGTGAAAAAGATGTGAAAAAGTGCTTGAGTCAGCACATACTAGCCTTCACTGCTAACAATGTGTGTAACACAAAAGGCCCATGGCATGTGGGTCAAACTGAATATGGCAAAATTTGGGGAAATTAGGGCACCTTCCCTACCCGATTCACATAACACTGTAAGGTTAAAATACTCACACAGCTTTTTTGGATGTTTTGATTACCGGCAGCAGCCTCTAAAAACATTCCTCTGATGGGTCATATTTACTCAGATCAAACTCCTCCAGATTGTCTTCTGAATTCAGCAACACAAACACCAGAGCTGACCACTGGGCAGGAGAGAGCCAGCCTCCACTGAGGAGAAAATAATCTCCTCCCCTCAGGTACGCTTGGACTTCCTGTACTAGAGAATGGTCATTCAGTTCATTCAGGCAGTAAAATAGATTGATTGATTTGTCTGGTGAAGGATTCTCCCTGATCTTCTTCTTAATGTACTGAGCTGTTTCTTCTTGGCTTTGAGAGCTTCCTTCTGTCTGTGTCAGTAGGCTTTGTAAGAGTGTTTGATTGGACTCCAGCGAGAGGCCGAGAAGGAATCGGATGAAAAGATCCAAGTGTCCATTCTCACTTTGTAATGCTTTGTCCACTGAAGCCTTGAGAAAGTCTGACATTTTGGACTGTCTAAAAATTCCAAATGTATCTTCTTTGCTGATAAAGGTGAGGAATGCATATAAAGCAGCCAGAAACTCTTGAACACTTAAGTGCACATAGCTGAACACCTTTTCCATGTGCAACCCAAACTCCTCTCTGAAAATTTGTGTGCACACTCCTGAGTACACCGACAGCTCTCTGACATCAATGCCACAATCTCTCAGGTCTTCCTCATAGAAGATCAGATTGCCCTTTTCCAGTTGTTGGAAAGCCAGTTTTCCCAGAGCCAGTATAATCTCTTTAGTCTTCTGAGGATCAGGGTCACATGTTCCTTGGTACTTTTGATCCCTGTGTTTGATTTGAAAGATGAGGAAGTGTGTGAACATTTGAGTCAGAGTCTTTGGGATCTCTCCAGTCTCTGCTTCACCCAACATTCTCTCTAGAACAGTGGCTGCCATCCAACAGAAGACTGGGATGTGGCACATGATGTAGAGACTTTTTGAGGACTTCATGTGTGAGATGATGCTATTGGCCAAGGTTTGATCACTGATTCTCTTTCTGAAATATTCCTCTTTCTGAGGGTCACTGAACCCTCGTATCTCTGTCACCAGGTTAACAGAATCAAAAGGAATCTGACTGGCTGCCGCTGGTCGAGAGGTTATCCAGAGGAGAGCAGAGGGAAGCAGATTCCCCTTGATGAGGTTGGTCAGCAGCACATCTACTGAGGCAGATTCGGTTACATCCCACAAACTCTCATTGTTCTGAAAATCTAGAGGAAGTCGACACTCATCCAGACCATCAAAGATGAAAAGGATCTTGTATGCATTACTGTCAAGAGATCTTAATTCTTCCATTTCTGGGAAAATGCAACAAATAAGCTCAATAAAACTGAGCCTTTTCCCCTTCATCAAATTCAGCTCTCTAAAAGGAAGTGGGAATATTAAGAGGATGTCCTGATTGGCTTTTTCTTCAGCCCAATCCAGAATGAACTTCTGCACAGAGACTGTTTTTCCAATTCCAGCAACTCCCTTAGTTAGAACTGTTCTGTTGGGTTTGTCTTTAAAGAGATCATTGCAGTTGATGGGTTTCTCCTGTGTAGCTGGTCTTCTGGATGCCGTCTCGATCTGTCTGACCTCGTGTTCTTTATTCACCTCTCCACTCTCCCCCTCTGTGATGTAGAGCTCTGTGTAGATCTCATTCAGAAGGGTTGATGTTCCGTGCTGTGAGAGTCCTTCATTAATTCTTTTACATTTCTCCATCAATATGGATTTGATTCTTTGAGGATATGCAGAGATTGTCTCTAATAAAAAAAGAGCATGAAACATGTATTAAAACCTTAGCTGTAAAATGGCCTTCATTCACATAGCTGGGCAAGTGCTTGTAAATGCACATGTCCAGCCACGTGGATGAAGGCATGTGGTCACCTCGGTTACCATGCGGTTACCTTATTCATGTGCTTGTAAACGCACATGTCAAAAGCTGCGCACCTCAGTCCAGCACAGTTTTGAGCAGATATTTCCAGTTTCAGATAAATTTACACTTTTAATCCCAGAAAAACGCTCTAATCTACCTTTTTAAAAAAAAGCAATTTAAATGCCTGATTAAAGGGCCGATTACTGTTGTTTTGCTGTTTTCCTCGGGTTTTGAGTGCTTGGAGCTGACTCAGCTCTTGATCGGTCCGAACACAAGACAGCACGCGGGTGGGGGCGGGGCTGGTGATGTTACGGGCCCTGCACTGTTTAATATTGCGATATATCACCGAAAAAAGTTATAAGTGTTATAAGGTCTTGCAACTGTAAGGATTGTTGAACTTCTTCTCTTGAAACTCCTTGTGAGTGAAAGCTCTGTTTTAATGAATTGTAAATTTGCTGAAGATCTAAGTATCCTGTCTCTCTATCAACTCTACATCAGGCTTCCATCAAAAGAATCCAGGGGGAACGCACTGGAACAGTAAGTGGTAGTGCGGTTTTCCCAACACTGGCATAACAAGCAGAAAATCTGAATGGTTGGGGCAATATTATTATTGTTAAGTCTAATTCTTTATTTGCGAGATTATAGTATACCAGCATGAAACAGATGACTGGCTTTCATTGTTTTTGGTGCACCCTTCACTATCTTAATCAAATTTATAAATCATTTAGCGTCAAATGCTTAATTCATTCATGTCACAATCCTAATAGTCATCGGGCAGAAGGCAGGATACACCATGAACAGGCCACCAATCCATCCCAGGATGGACAGACGGACAGACAGTCATTTACACACTCACAACTAGTTTTGAACACCTCTAATTCCTGCGAATGGCACTTCTTTAAACTGTGGGTTCTACAGTTAGGAATCAAACTCATTCATTTTTGCTTTGAGGCAACAGTGCTACTCAATATGTCACCAAGCTTCCCTCCTAATCTTATTGTAACTGTTTATTTAGGTACATCGGATCCTATATAACACAAAGTTTAAATGAAGCTCTTACTGGTCTTTGTGTGCTCCATATTTTGGGGAATGTTCTGAGTAGCTGTCAGAGCTCTGTCTTTGGCAAGTATCTGATCCTTTTCATCCTCTACCTGAAACAGACAAGATATCTTTATCATATAATTCGAATTAAGTATGTTTTCTTGAAGAGAAAATTATAAAATGTTGTCATAAGCTGAATTTGCTTAAAACACATTGTAAATCTTAATGCATACAACATGTTTATACTCACCTTAAATGTGGACAGAATTTTCATTCTGGACCCTATACAGAACATATTGCACATTTACGCATTTTAGTACTGGCATGCTTCTTTTTTTTTCAATCTTTCTCAGACTTTCTGTTATTCCACTATATTTCTGTTTTTAACTATGCAGTGACTTTTTAAAATTATTTTAATAATTTAGAATTTTTATACTTATTTTTTTATTGTTTAAAATAATACTTTTTGCTATTGCTTTAAATATAAAATCTCTCTCTCTGAATTAGATAAGATTTTTTCTGCGACATGGGCTATGTGAGGTGCTTATATGTACATGCGCATGTGTAGCACCGCTTAGTGAATACAGTACCATGACAACGAGCATCAAGTGATGTTTTCAGTTGGTATCAGAGAATGTTCACAAGTCTTTGGGCACGAGTCCAAGTCGTAATTAAAATTGTAATATTAAGAGAATAAAGACGTATAATTTTGAGGGAAATGTATTTCTAACTGCGTGGTCTACAGTGTGAGAGCGGGACACGGAGGGAAAGAATTGAGCATTTTCTGCTCATTATCTGTTACAGGGCTGATAACCATCAGTTATCTACAGTACATTTATAACCTGCTGATTATTAATGCTGTACTGTTACAGTTAGATAAAACAGTGTCCAGATTGTCCCGTGGAGGCGTCCCTGTAGTCATGAGAAGCCTCCCGTATGGGAAGAGCACGCTCTGTTGAGCTGGGCGATATGGCCCAAAATATTTTTTTCAATTTAAAAAAAAAAAAAAAAAATCCGATTTTCGATTTAAATTGATTTTTTCCCCCTACTAAAATCTCCTAAAAGTCGCTAAATGACATCATCGCCTAATTTGCATAATAGATGTTTTTGCAGCTGTAAAGGATTAACATTGTGAGAGACAAAAAAGTGAGTAAAAACACTCTAAATATGTTAGAAATGATACAAATAGGAGAGAGGGGCGGGGCTAAGCTCAGGGGAGCGTCGGTGGTGAAAATTAAAACTCAGAGAAAATCGAGAAAATTTTCATAAAAACAACTGTAAATTCAAATTAATAATAAAATAATTAAATCGATTAATTGCCCAGCTCTAACGCTCTGCTGTGTGAAGATTTTCCACCTGCCTTTTAGTTTGGGTTTTGCGACCCGGGACGCCACCACTGGAAAATCTGGACACTGTATTGTCTAACTGCAACACCACAGCATTAATAATCAGTAGATTATAAATGTATACAAATCATGGTGATTATGTAACAGCTCATGAGCGAAAAAATGCCCCTTTCTAAATTTCCTAAAAATACAAAAAAAAAACTTTATTCTCTACTAATATAACGACTTTAATGAACTATTTAGTGAACTACTTTTATTTCTTTTTTAAGAGTGGCTCTTAAACGTTCATTATATAATTGCCTTACCTCACAAAAGATAATTACATTCCTGGACCAACAATAGCATTTCTTTACATAGATCATCATATTTAACTACTTACCTCACATCAGTAAAATCATCTCGTTTTAAAGCGAATTGGAAGGTCCATTGACTCGTCACTCTTCATGGACACACAGCTGAGTTAAGGTAGGAGAAATAAATAAGAAGATTATTAAATTCCTGAACTAATATTAGCATTTTTTTTAAATAGATCATTACATTTAACCACTCACCTCACGCCAGTAGAATCATCTCCTGTTTTAAAGCGAACTGGAAGGTCCATTGATTCCTTACACTTCATGGACACACAGCTGACTTCAGTTAAGAAAAAATAAAGAAGATACGATCATTCAATTGCTTAATCTACAATAGTATTTTTTTAAACATAGATCATCATATTTAACAGCTTACCTCACACCAGTAGAATCATCTCCCGTTTTAAAGCGAACTGGAAGGTCCATTGACTCGCCACTCTTCATGGACACACAGCTGAGTTTAAGTAAGAAAAAATAAAGAAGATATGATCATTCAATTCCTGAACCAACAATAGCATTCGTTTTTACATTGATCATTATATTTAACAGTTTACCTCACGCCAGTAGAATCATCTCCTGCTTTAAAGCGTACTGGAAGGTCCATTGACTCGTCACTCTTCATGGACACACAGCTAAGTTCAGGTAAAAGAAATAAAGAAGAAGAATTAAATTCCTGAACTAACAATAGTATTTTTTTTTTACATAGATCATCACATTTAACAACAGATGTCACTCCCTGAGATACAAGAACAAACTAAAAATATACTGTAGCGAATCTGCAGCAATGTTTTGTATTTATTGACTGTAAAAACATGAACTGCGGTGTTTAAGGTATAAGGCAAGTGTGTGACTGGGGAATACTCTAGGAGGAGGCGGGTGAGAGAGCGCAAATCTGTGTGTGTGTGTGTGTGTGTGTGTGGTGGAGAGAAAGGGGGGCTTGCTGTGTGTGAGTGTGTGCGTTCAGCTCCAGTGCTAGTTTTAGCCTGTTAGCTTGTTAGCTTGCTTGCCTGGTGTTCATTTGGTGTGGTTTCGGCAAACACCATCCATTTTTCCAGCAATAAAGCATCGACTGTAAATGTCTTTCTCGTTTATCCTTTCAACACGTCCACCCCGAACACTACCATATCCTTATACTAAGTAAAATGACAAAAAAGTAACGCACAGTGGCTTGAATAAGTATTTTTAATCTGGTAACTGGATTGGGAATAGTAACGTGTTAGATTACTCCTTGCTGAAAAAAACTCAGGTAAGAGAAATAAAGAAGATAACTCAATTCCTGAACTAACAATAGTATTTTTTTGACATAGATCATCATATTTTTAACAGCTTACCTCATACCAGAAGAATCATCTCCAGTTTTAAAGCGAACTGGAAGGTCCATTGACTCGTTACTTTTCATAGACACACAACTGAGTTCAGGTGAGGCTGGTCTTTCTGTCTGACCCAGACTAAAACACACAAGTTAAACATAAAATGCTATTAGAGCCACAAAAGCTGGAAAAAAAATGTTTTTTATATTTTACTTACAGTATAAAAAAAACATGAAATTATTGTCCAATAAGTCATTTATTGACATTTGACTTTTACTGTCCCATTATCTGTTGTGTTATCTCACCCCTGTTTTTTCTTTGTGTGTTTACAGAAATGATTTTCCGGGAACATTCTGAATGTCTGTAGTAAAAATAGTTTACATAACAAAATTACAATTTCGTGCACAACCTTCCCAGTTAGACCAACGCAAACCTTATCTGAATCTGAACGAATTTTCCCAGTACTAAAATCTAAATGAGTAAAATGCAATTTAACAACTTTAAAAAGATCAACGTGGTTTTTTGTTTTAAATATGTCTATCAAAATCCTAATTTGATTTGTGAGATTGAACAAACACATAAAATAATATAATATAAAAAAAAAAATCTAGAAATGTAAAGCAAACCACACAGACTGAATGTGGTTATACTAACTAAACATTTTAGCTTAGTTTGTTAAAGTGAACAGCAGATATAACTTAATTGTGGTTAAACATTTCACATATGACACATAACCTATCACCATAATGTTGTTTTGCTGTTTGTCCGCACTGTGACTATAGTCTAGTTATCTTGCAGACAGACAGATAGAAAGACAGACTGAGGCCATCTTTTATTTATTTCCTGCTACACTTAATGCTTAAAGGTCTTAATGCTTAAAGGTATTTTCAGTGTGGACTGCTAATGAAAATCATTGATTATTCAGAAGCTCAAAGCCTCACCGTGTTTTCCCTTAAGTAAGATTTATTCTCCTTAAAATTCTCGTACCGTCTCTCTCACTTTGTTTTGAACCTGTCTCACATTCACTTTCAGGGGAGGTGTATTTGCGGAGCCCCTGCAGGTAAGAGTGAAGTGAAGATCCCCGTAGTGGGCAGGCACTCATGGCAGCTGCGTTGCGCATGTGCTTGGCTCATGTCTGAGTAAATTGAGCGAGTGAGCGAGTGAGTGAGTAGGGAGGTGCATGCGTGAAGCCCGTTTCTTTTAAGGGTGGTAATCCCAGTACCAGCCTGGCTCTTAATTTAATTTATGGCGGCAGAATGGTAAGGCAATGAGGCTCTAAGTTTGGTGTGTATTTTTAAATAGGTAAACACAACTAAGCTCATATTTTATGTATGGAAAGATTTAATTTAATAAATGAATAAAGGTGTGAAATATTAATATGGATGTGATGCATTTATTGTAATAGATGCTAAAACTCATCTGATTCCTGGATAATTATTTGTTAAGATTTGAAGTAACCCCATTTTTAATATTTCTGTTTGATTTATTTTATTTTTGTAATATAAATTGGTATTTGCAACTCAGTTCATGTTTTATATAGGGATAGTCAGTAATGGGGAATATTTTTATTGTTAGATGCTAGAAAACTGACACTGAAGTACAGCAGATATCCTAGATAATATTTAAGATTTAAATTGACCTTTGCTGGGTTATTTTTTGTTTTGTTTTTGCTTAATAGTTTTTTTTGTTTTTTTATATCTAAAATCTTATATCTTATATCTAAAATGCAAGTTAGTAATTATTTAGTAGTAAAATTATTTTTTTAATGCATTTGTTTCTGATTAATTCGTTTATAGTTATAGTTATGAAATTATAGTTATTAGAGCGCTGTGTCACATGTTTTTTCAGTTTTCCAGTGTGTATTTACATAAGTGCTGTTGTAGATGGCCTCAATTTGCACTGTGTTGTGTTGATTTTTAATAACCAAGTTGAATTATTGGTGGGTTTTTAGTGTGCAGTGACTAATAAAATTGTGTTGATTTGAAAATATCTTTGTGTTGCTTCTTTATTGGGCGCAAAGCTGAGACCTGTTACACATGCCCATTATTAATTAGATCACTTACTGTGCAGACCGATCCACGTTTCGTTTGGCCATTCTTATCACCGCTGACCTTCGTCAGATGTATATTAAATAACATGCATTTAATATTGAAAAATATTAAGAGTAATATAATTAATTTTACAACAGTTAGATGCGACCTCACAATCTGATTGGTTGGGAAGTGTTCTAGCCTTGCTGATATTTGTGATAACATCACAGCCTTTTCACACTAAACTTGTATCACACCGCCAACGTGTTGCAGAGTAACGGTGTATATACGCAGGACATCGGCAGCAGCATTAGCTTAGCACAGGCTAGCGCTCAGCCACGGCCTGATCTCCCGCAGTGCTGGCTTGTCTTTTGAGGAAAAAAGGGAAAGAAAATCGCTCGGCTAATGCCGTCTGACCGCCAGAACGCTAACCAGCCAGGCTAGGCTAAGCTAAGTTAATGCTGAGCTAAAGAAACCAATGCTAACCTAACCACAGTCTAGCCGGCTAGCTAAAACCAACACCACTCAGCAAAACAACCAGAAATGCTTATAAAAAAAACGCGCAGCTTTCACCTGAAGACAATTCCACGGAGCAGGAGAGGAGAGTATTAGTGTTATTTCACAGTCCTGCTGTTACCATCTTCGCGTATTCCCAATTTAGATTTTAAGCTAACTTTCGTGGTGTTAGCCTGTATAACCCATACACTGTTTTGTAGTTAAGTTTCAGTTCTGTTACAGTTGTTGTGGAACTACTTTTTGGCGGAAGGCACAGTCCATATTAAAGCATATTCACTCGAGGTTGTGTATTATCATGAATAACATCCCGCCTTTGGCTCGTGCCTACAACCAAATCACAGCCGGGATGTTATTCATGATAATACACAACCTCGAGTGTTCTATTGCTAAAAAATCCTCACCACCTTAAGTTGAGTTAAATATGGCAGGTATTGTATTTTAGGTGTTTCATTATTATTGAACATTTTATGTTTATATTTTATACACTGTTTTGGTATTGTAGGCTAAGTGCATATAATCTGCTGTACAGCTCATGCCATTGTCTGCACAACATCTTATAATCATTGAGGGAAAAACTCATTATTCTCCAAAAATAATGCAATAGAGCCACAAATGTTACTGTTGGAGAAAGATTTCTTCTCCCCATGTGTGAAATTATATTAAATTAGCTTCAAGTGGCCTTAACACTGACAAATGCAACTGCTTTCAGAAAAATTAAGACACACCGTCAAGTATTTTATACTTGGAGAGGTTTTGCTTTTAAAATATTTGCGTGGGAATGGACAGGAAAAAATACTTAAGGAAATAGTGATAAACCCTTTGTTTTAGCATTTTGTAATTTCTGGTTTTAAAGTAATAAAGCACACAAATAAATAAATTCTATTAATTTACAAATGCTGTGAATAAATAGCATGTCACTAACAAAAGATGGGTTTAGCATGTTTCTTTTCTGCTCCAAAATTTGTCCACAAACACTGAACGCCCTTTCGAAAGGAACGCTTGAAGTTGGTATGCAAAGCATATGACGTGTTAGTTTCCTGAGGGCTGGAAATTGTAGCTAGTGTGCGAGCCACCACTGCAGAATATGCAACTGTTGGGCATCTGATGTGCCAACCTTGACAGCACCGTATTCCAGCAGCTTACTGTCCAGAGATCATGGCCATTCTGTGTCTGACCTCCTCCCAGTCTGAAAACTCTCTGGAACTCAATGTCTTTTTTCAGTATAATTTTCATTAACATGTAAACAATACATTCTAGTAAAATAATCAACTACACATACCTGTGCACAAGAAAGCTCAATTCCACAATCAAATATTTGACATATAACCTTAATAACCCTGTGCATGTGCATCCAGCAGCTTTAAGAGCTGAAACTTTGGCGTTAAAACTGTAGCAACTCTGCAGATCGTTTAGAGTGGTTGTTCAAGGAACAGGTCACAAGACATAATTATACAAATAAATTATAAACTTTCTGCATTGTGTTTTTGTTACATAGAATCAAATATAGAGTATATTGAAGTAGCATAAACGTAATAAAAAAAAGAAGATAGTAAGGTGCGTGGAGTATGGATATTATTGCATCTGATTGTTTCATATTGGTTTTTGGCAGTTAGTTCAGACACAATGCGCTCGTACTGCTGTAACACAGAATCCAGCATGTCAAACATTATGTTCCATCTGGTTTTTACAGTATGTTTGAGGGACCTGTCCAGTCACATCATATGATTGAAGGTCTGACAAACAAATCTTTCCTTCTTAATTGCATTGGGCAAATTTGTTTTTTACAAAGTTAGTGTATTTCATTTCTTCTGGGGACACCGGTGAAATTTCAAATTTGAAGTGTCTGACTGGTGGTCTTTGAACTGCAAAAGTCTTGAGCAGTAATCACATCAATCATACATAATCTGCTGACCTTTACAGTCAACTACAGCTGAAAATTGCTCTCAGACATCAGATTTACCCTTTGTTGGTTACACAACGCTATACTTGGCAAGTTATAGGGACTTTTGGACACAGTCTGCGTTCCTCATTCCACCTGTTGATTGTTTCCTCCACCACACTGCTTGATTGTATAGCTTTAGACGTTGTCAATGATAAGCTGCTCTCATTTAGGCCTGATTAAGTTTTACTTAAGAGAGTGAGCAGAACACCTGCAACACATTTCCTTCCCACCCACTGCCAAGCAGCCAATTATCTAATCGCCAAAACTGGCCTCTCCCCGCAATCTTTTATACCGCCTTGTGCAGACCTCTAAATCAAACTTATGAAGGCATCCAGACTGTTACATTCAACTTTTACAAATACTACAGTCTACTGACCTGAAAACAATGCAGCTTTTCATCTTAAACTAGCCTCTGGGTAGAGTTTACTGCACCCAAATCAGAAAAAGAGTTATTTACTCTGATAGGAGAATGAGGCTATTCCCACCCACAATATGTCACACGTAGGTGTTCACAACCTATTGACTGATCATTTGATTACTGTGCTTTTACACAGTACTCCAAATGATGAGTAGATAATTGTTAAATAGCAAGAGTTCTTTCCAATCCACTAAATTTTTGGAAAATCTCTGCTTACCTTACCAACATTACTGCTTTCAAATGACTGTTGATGCCCTTTTATAAAGACATGAATAGTCTATAACTTTCTAGTAGTTTTATAAAATACAGAAATAATCTTAAAGGTTACAAATTAATTAACATTTGATTAAGTGAAAAAAAATTTAATCCCCTGCCAACTAGCAAGAATTCCCCCAAAGACCAGTTATGTGCCTTCCTAATTTTACCATATGTATATAAAAGACCCCGATCACCAGAATCAGTCATTCAAATGCCTCAACCACCATAGGCAAGCCCAAAGAGCTGTCAATAATAATAATGTCAGGGACAAGACCAGAGACCTGAACAAGGCTTAAATGGGCTACAAGACCATCAGCAAGAAGCTTGCAGATTCACTCTTGTTCTGAACCCCCACGCAAGTTATCACCTAGTGGGGTAAGGATAATTCTAAAAAAAAAATAGAGGTGTCAGCCCAGAATGACATAGGAGGAGCTTGTTAATGGTCTCAATGAAGATGGGAACAGTTTAAGAAGGTTCATGTACAGGCCTGTTTAAAGCCGAAGACACCTGAATGAGGGAATTGAGCCATGTATTATACAATTTTTAATGAGAACTTTATGATTTTTTGGGCCCTCAGTCTGCACTGCATTAAAAACAGGCATGGTTTTGTACTAGAAATCACTAAGTAACACTCTGAAAAAACATTGTAAAGATTGAAAGATCTTGACTGTACAAAGTAACATAAGATTAATGTAATAAAATGTTTTGTATTAGCAAGTACAAGCTGAAATAACTGTCATTGATCAAAGTTATTGCTACTGTTTTGTAGCATGAAATCAATTGATGATACAGTCCAGAAATAAACTTACTCACTTGTTTGACTAAATGTGATGAAGTATGACCTAATCTACATAAGGAAACATTATGATGATAATGATTCATTTCTACGGGTTTATATTAATCACAAATGTAAGCAAGTTGGTGTGCTTGCTGCTGGAGGTCACTGGTAAATAGAATGTGGTTTTATGGGTAGAGCATCCAGTCCTCTGCTGAACAACACAGACTCAAACACATGCAAAATCATGTACTGAGTGTGTATTAAGACTTCATCCTCTGTTCATACGCTGTAAAAAAGAGAACATAAGAGAATAATCAGATATGAAATCAAAATGATCAATATCAGACACCAGACTACACAAGGGTAAAATGGTCAAAATTTGATGTGTTTAATATTCTTTGTGTGTGTGTCATTATAAAGAGATACAAGTAGTAACTCAGTAACTTACAGTAATGTTTCCAGTCCATAGTGCGGATCCTCAAGTAAATCAGAGAGCATCTTTACTCCACACTTTCCTGGATCATTTAATGTCAGGTGCAGTGTTCTCAGATGAGAAGGGTTTGATTTAAGAGCAGAGGCCAGAGCAGCATAACCATCTTCTGTTATACTGCAGTAATACAGCCTGTAGAAACAAATAAATAATCACACCGATTCTAATGAGCTGCATCATTAATAAAAAAGGGATGAACTTACCCAAGGTATTCCAGTTTACAGTGTGAATTCTTCAGTCCAGCAGAAAGAGCCTTCACACCTGAATCCTGAAGTGCATTGTTACCTACATCCAGTTCTTTCAACTTTGAGGAGTTTGAGCTCAGAGCTGAAGCCAGAACTGCACAGCTTTCCTCTGTGAGGCTGCAACTCCGCAACCTGGTTGAGAAATAACAAAAAAATTAACTACTGCCAAATACATTATGAAAGGCCAACATATCAATAAAACTTCTTCTTTTTTTATTTTTATGTTTTCCCATTTTCTCCACAATTTAAATGGCCAATTACCCAACCCAGTCATTAGGACTCCAACTATCAGTAGTGATGCCCCAACACCAGGAGGGTGAAGACTAGCACATGCCTCATCCAATACATGAGAAGTCAGACACTGCCTCTTTTTGAACTAAGTACTAAGTAGCATAACAGCGCGCTCAGAGGAAAGCACAGCGACTCGGCTCTGATACATCAGCTCTCAGATGCCATTTGGAGTGATGTGGGGAGAGAGTGCCACCTACCCACCCAGAGAGAGCAAGGACAATTGTGCTCTCTCTCGAGGCTCCGGTAGCCAATCGTAAGCTACATAAACAGGTTTCGAACCGGCGATATCCTGATAATAGAGGCAGCCCTTTGCCCGCTGGACCCTTTTAGAGCACCATATCACATTTATTTCAAAAGTGATTAACCACCCTGGTGTGTATATAAAGAGAAAGAAGAAAGAAGAAACTCACAATAGTTTCTCAAGGTAACAGTGTGGATCCTCCAGAATCTCAGACAGCAGCTTCACACCTAACAATCCAGGTTTACTCTGGCTCAGGTTTAACTCTCTCAGGTGAGAAGGATTTAATTTTAGAGCTGAAGCCAAAGCAATATATCCTTCCTCGGTAATACTGCAGTTAATTAGGCTGCAGAGAGAATAAGAACAACTGCTTACACTTACAACTTAATGAAAACACATTACTGCTACTCTGCTCAAAACAACAAAGGGAACATTTAAATCATACATCAGATCTCGATGAATGAGAGCTTTTAGTTTAAAATCTATACTAACATAAATTGTGTAATTACCATATTTTTCAAACTATAAGGCACACTTAAAATCCTTTAATTTTCCAAAATATCGTCAGTGTGCCTTATGTGTGAATTCTGCTCACTCAGAAATGGCCTGTGCCCTGGTATCTCCTCCATGCTGTTGACAAACATTCATATGGATGTGCCATTCTGGAGAAGCTGATGAATTAGTGTTCCCTCAAAGTTTTGAGCAATGTATTATTTGCTTATACACAGAGACCTCTACTCCACCTTATTCGTCTATTTATGTTGCCTGAATGTGTGCAAAGTTTCAAGTAATATATTCTCTAGATCAGGGTTTCTCAACCGGGGGGACACGGACCACCAGGGGGCCGAAAAGCACCCTCCTGGGGTCCGCAGGCTCATCCTCAGAGAAAGACAGTAGTCTGTAGTTAGCAATTTAAATCAGGGGTCTCAAACTCTTGGCCCACAAATGATATTTTAGTGTTAGTGTGGTGCGCCCGCAAAAAAGACGCATCCTCTCCCGTCCACCAGCACAGCAAATCCTATACATTTCAATACAGAGAGTCACTGCATGAGCGCAGCCACTCCCTCTGGCAAAAAGTTCCAAGTTTCAAGATGTAAACAGGTGAGCTGTAAGGTAGAAAAGGTTGAGAACCCCTGCTCTAGATCTTTTACACACAAATAACTGAGACTGTTCTCTGGTACACATTTTTGCTTAATTATCATACACCAGTTTCTTCAGTTTACAGTGTGCATTCCCCAGTCCTGCAGAGAGCAGCTTCATTCCTGAATCCATCAGCAGTTTATTGTTACTCAGGTTTAGTTCAGTGAGACTTGAAGAGTTTAAGCTGAGAGCTGAGGCCAGAGCTGCACAGCTTTTCTCTGTGAGATTACAGTTACGCAGTCTGGAAGAAAATTAATAATAGATTACAAAATTGCATATTCTGCATTCTATATACATGTAGGCTATTATACATAACATTGGAACAGAATGGCAAATCTCATACTTTAATTGAATAAATAAAATATAATGAATTAAAAACACTTACACAACTTTTCTGGAGACTCTGATCACTGGTAGTAGCCTCAGAAGACCTTCCTCTGATGGATAAAATTTCCGCAGGTCAAATTCTTCTAGCTCATCATCTGAGTTTAGCAGTACAAACACCAGAGCTGACCACTGGGAAGGAGAGAGCTTGAGATCACTAAGAGAAATATAACGTCCTCCTTTCAGGTATGTTTGTACTTCCTCCACTAGAGAATGGTCATTCAGTTCATTCAGACAGTGGAAAAGATTAATGGATTTCTCTGTAGAGGGATTCTCTCTGATCTTCTCCTTGATGTATTGGACTGTTTCCTCTTTGTTGTGAAAACTACTTCCTGTCAGAAGGCCTTGTAAAAGATTTTGATTGGACTCCAGTGAGAGACCCAAAAGAAAGCGAAGGAAAAGATCCAGGTGTCCATTCTCGCTCTGTAATGCCTTGTCCACTGTGGACTTGAGGAAGTCTGACATTGTGGACTGGTTAAAAATATCAGAGAGATCAGTGGCCAGCTGTTCTGTTCCATCTTTGCTGATGAAGGTGAGAAATGCATATAAAGCAGCCAGAAACTCTTGAACACTCAGGTGAACAAAACTGAATACCTTCCCAAGATGAAGCCCAAACTCCTCTTTGAAGATCTGGGTGCAAACTCCTGAGTATGCTGACACGTCTGAAACATCAATGCCACACTCTCTCAGGTCTTCCTCATAGAAGATCAGATTGCCCTTCTCCAGCTGCTGGAAAGCCAGTTTTCCCAGAGCCAGTATAATCTCTTTAGTCTCATGAGGATCATGGTCACATTTTTCATGATACTTTTGGTTCCTGTGTTTGATCTGAAAGATGAGGAAATGTGTGAACATTTGAGTCAGAGTCTTTGGGATCTCTCCAGTCTCTGCTTCACCCAACACTCTCTCTAGAACCGTGGCTGCAATCCAACAGAAGACAGGGATGTGGCACATGATGTAGAGGCTTCTTGAGGACTTCATGTGTGAGATGATGCTATTGGCCAGCGTCTGGTCTATGATTTTCTTTTTGAAATATTCTTCTTTATGAGCATCACTGAATCCACGTATCTCTGTTATCAAATCAACACTCTTAGGTGGGATCTGATTGGCTGCTGTTGGTCGAGAGGTTATCCAGAGGAGAGCAGAGGGGAAAAGATTCCCCTTGATGAGGTTGGTCAGCAGCGCATCTACTGAGGCTGATTCTGTCACATCCCACAAGCTCTCATTGTTCTGGAAATCTAGAGGAAGTCGACACTCATCCAGACCATCAAAGATAAAAAGGATTTTGTGAGCATCAGAGTTTACTGATCTTAATTCTTTAATTTCAGGGAAAAAGTGACCAAGAAGTTCAATCAGGCTGATCTTTTTCTCCATCATCAGATTCAGCTCCCTAAAAGGAAGTGGGAAGATGTAGTGGATGTGCTGATTGGCTTTTCCTTCAGCCCAATCCAGAATGAACTTCTGCACAGAGACTGTTTTTCCAATTCCAGCAACTCCATTGGTCAGCACAGTTCTGATTCTCTGATTCTCAGGTTTATCTTTAAAAAGGTCATTGCAGCTGATGGGTTTCTCCTGTGTTGCTGGTCTCCTGGACGCCGTCTCGATCTGTCTGACCTCGTGTTCACTGTTAACCTTTCCACTTCCTCCTTCTGTGATGTAAAGGTCTGTGTAGATCTCATTCAAAAGGGTTGATGTTCCATGCTGCGAGATTCCCTCATTAATTCTTTTAAATTTCTCAGTCAGTTTGGATTTGAGTTTTTGCTGATATTTAGAAGCCATCTCTAATAAACACAAGAATTACATGGTAAATATTTACTGGATACTAATTAACCATAAGATAAAGTTGTATAATGAAGCCCCCACTCCAAAGCTCTTACTGATTTGTAGTGTGTTAGCGAGGTCTGTGTGCCCCATGTTCCTCAGGATGTTCAGGGTGCTCTTTAGAACACCTTCTATTGGAGAGCTCTGATCTGCATCATCCTTTGCTTCTGTTTCAAAGCATACTGAGTATTCTGCACTCAGCAGCATCTTGTAGATCTTCAGCTCTGTCTGCACCTGAGAGATTAATTTGTCTTCCAGATCCTTGTTAGAAAGGAACAAATAAAACATTGCATTTTGTAGAATAGGGACATTTTGTGATGGTACTATAGTACCATGATGACTAAGGGTGTACTTACACTAAGCACGGTTCTGCCCCCTTGTCACTCGATAGCCTGCACTCACACTGCCTGTAAACAATCTGTGCCCGAGCACGCTAACGTCCAACATAAAGCTGTCTGATGGGTCATACAGTGTTTCAGATAAAATTTGATTGGCTGCTTGGTTTTGCGTCTGATTATATTATCGACAGCATCATACCATGGAAATCTATCCTTTTCTTCCGATGAGCTGCCAGACTAACTGAGTGCATCCCTTACTTTCACATACTGCACACACAGTTTTTTCAGCTTGTCACCACACTGTTCAATGGATCTTTGGTATTCACAAGCTAGACAGTATTCACAAATTTGACCGAATATGACTGCTTGTGTGTTGTTTTCAGCTGTTGCTGTATGCTCTCATCATCTTGCTTGGGAAGGGGAAGGGGGAAAGCTGAACTGAAGCTATACTTTACTATACTATAAGCATATAACATCTTACTACTGTTTGTTTGTTTAACTTAGAAGCCGGATTATTGCCTAGGCTGCTATTAGATTTGACCAAAACAGTGGCAAAATGTTTACCATTTTAATACAAACATAATACACACCTTAAATATAGACTCCAAATGATTATTGCTGGGAAGATTCGAGTTTTTTCTTTGGACCCTGTAAAAACATTGTTACATTTAGTTTCGGATATGAATCAATACATTAGTTTTATGTTATCCATGTTAGAACCAGTTTATAAATCAATGCATTTATGTTTTATACACTACATTACACACAGATCCAGGTTTAAGGGCTCTATCTTACACCCTGCACAATTCTCATTGCTACATTAAACCCCTTAAACACCTTAACGTCTAAAATATCTTTGGAGTTGGAGGAATATACCTAATCTGATGGGCATGGTAGTCTGAAAGTAAGGTGTGTTCGGGTAAATTTCTGGCATGGATCTTGATGGTGGAAAACACTGTAGCACCACTGACTGATTACAACATTCCTATCCATTCCTATCTTAGCCAGGCAGGTGCTTTGCATGCTCAGTGTGTGCACACCCCCCACTGGTTACACACACATACAAATGCTGCAGCATGCAAACCTTTACATGAACAATAAACAGAATAGAAAATAAAATAATATTGCTGTTCCTAAAATGACCTGCTCAGGTCACTTCATTCTGCTAAGAAGAGTAGAAGCGCTGCGCTGTTAAAATAGCAATCCGCCAGATCAAGGCAGAGCACATCTGGCTCTTAAAGGGAATGGCAAGTGACACGCTGATTGATTTCTTTTACGCCATGCCTAAAACACACCCATGATTAATTAAGGGAATTAGTACATTAGTACAGCGTTTGAAGGCATGCCTATAGATTGCCCACATTCTCAGTAACAATTACTGTAATATAATCCATATTACACTCAATTTTCCTACGCTCCTGTTAGTGTATTGCATATTAAAATCTGTAATTATTATAAATCTACACATTGCCCACAACTCCAAAAGTAATTTTCATCTGGTATGACTTTGAGTGAGAAACTCTTGTCTAAACCATCACCAAACCTTCCTTACCTATCCACAGGAGAACTTGCTTTGTCTCCTAATTTTAGTGGAGAATCCATTGACTCATCACTTTTCATGGACACACAGCTAGTTTCAGGTGAGTGTGATCCCTTGGTCTGAAACAGACTAAAACATACCAGTAAAAAAATGTGAATAAGTGATATTGAATCTATATGTTTTTTCAACAAAATATAAACTTTTGGTTTTGCTCCCATTTTTCATGAGCTGAACTGAACGATCTAAGGCTTTTCCTACTGTATGTAAACAAAAGACCTTTTTTCTCTTAAATTCTGGTAACAGTTGAGTCTGAATCTGTGTTAGTGAGCACTTCTCCTTTGCTGAGATAAACCATCCACCAGTCACAGGTTTGGCATATCAACATGCTGATTAGACACAATGATTATTACACAGGTGTACCTTGTGCTGGCCACAGTAAAAGTCCACTCTAAAATGTAACCCACTGTTGTATACACTGATCCAGAGCATCCCAAACATTGGGGTGACATGTCCAGTGAGTGAGCTGGCCACGCAAGAACTGGGATGCTTTCAGCTTCCAGGAACTGGGTATAGATCCTTGGTCACTCTGGAGGAACTGCAGAAATCCACAACTCAGGTGGAAGAATCTGTCGACAGGACAACTAAAAAAAATCTGCAAAAATCTGGACTTTATGGAAGAGTGGCACTGTTGAAAGAAAGATATAAGAAGTGCTGTTTGTACAGCAAACATGTGGAAGAAGCATCTGTGGTCAGATACAGGGCAATCCTGGAAGAAAATCTTTGTGGAGGCTACAAAAGACATGAGACTGTGAAGGAGATTCAAGACAATCTAAATATACAGCCAGAGCTAAAGTAAAATAGTTTAGATCAGAGAATATTCATATTTTACAATGTCCTAGTCAAAATCCTGATCTAAATACCATTGATCTTCTTTGGCAAGACATGAAAATTGCTGTTCACAGACGCCTTCATCCAACCTGGCTGAGCTTGAGCTGTTTTATAAAGAAGAATGGACAAAAATCTCAGTCTCTAGATGTGCAAAGCTGGTAGAGACAAACCCCAAAGCACTTGCAGTTGTAATTGCAGCGAATGGAGGCTCTACTAAATATGGATACAGGGGGATAAATACTTTTTACTCACATTTTTTTTTTTTTTTTTTTGAAAACAATATATCATTTTTGTTCCACTTCACACTTATGCAATACTTTTTGTTTGTCTGTTACTTAAATCTCAATAAAATACATTTAAGTTTGTGGTTGTAAGGTGAGAAAATGTGAAAATGTGAATACTTTTGCAAGCCACTGTATATAATGATTTTTTTGTAATAAATATAAATTATTTGAACATGCAATCAACCCTTTCTTTAAAATAAATACTTTCTTGAGAGAAAATTAAAGGAATTACTTTTAAACAAGCTTTTTTAATGGAACATGAATTTTGGTAACAGGACTGAGAAAAATGTCTAATCTTCAGATGAAACTTGTAAAAAATAAGTAATGCTAAAGTAATGCTGCCTGAGATTTACCAGTACAGGGTTTGAATACTTAAATATGTTATTAGATTTAGAGTTGAAAAAAGATAAAAAAAAAAAAAAAAATCATTTGGAAGCGTTACAACAAGCAAATGGCACCCATTCTTTAAAATGTCCCACATTCAATTCATATGGCAGCAGCTCTGGAGGACATTCATGTAGTCAGCACACCAGCTGCATGGTCCCTCAAAACTTGCAACTTTGGGGCATTGTGCTTTATGACAAAACTGCACATTTTAAAGTGTCCTTTTATTGTGGCCAGCCCAAAGGTAAACCTGTGTCTAATCAGCATGTTGATTTGCCACACCTGTGACTGGTAGATGCTTTATCTCAGCAAAGGAAAAGTGCTCAGTAACACAGAGTTAAACCCAATTGTGCAGAAAATTTGAGAGAAAAGGGCCTTTTGTGTACAAAGGAGGCGTTCAGCTTATGAAAAATTGCGTTTCTATTTTTGATTAGTGTATTTTAGGTTGTTTGCATGTTTATATATTAATACATATACATTATTATAGTATTAAGTAACTTTTGATTTGGGGCACCTTTCATAAATTTAAAAAATGTATTAACTTAGCTTCTCATACTTACAATTTACACACCTCCACACGTGTTTCTTACCTCACATCAGGAGAACACTCTCCCTCTTCAATGTACACTGGAGGTTCCATTGACTTGTTACTCTTCATAGACACAGAACTGGGTTCAGGTGTGTCTGATGTGTGTCTATTATTCAGAATAAAACACATCCGAAACATTAGATTATTTAAGTGCATTTTCCAAATCTGTAATGACTCTTATCAGCCAGTTCCACACTTTACATTTCACTCAGTGATTCAGTTCTGTAAACTCTAGTCCCTTTAGGTAAGTAAAAGAAATCTAATATTGTTCTTCATCAACGTTAAGCTGCTGTTTGTGTCCAAAGTTAAAGTTATCCAGCTACAGAAGCACTAGCAGACCACTGTGGGATTTAGAGTAACATTTAATGACATAATGACTACAGCTCCTAATCTAAAGCCCAGTTACCTGAGCATTGAGCTCCTTTATTAACTGATTAAACTTCAGCACAAATCTTGAGTTCTCTTACCTCTGGTCTTTCTCTAAATGTGTTTCCCCAGAGAAGCTCATTTTGTAGTTCAGGTCTCCTCCAATACATCACAGCTCTAAATACACACATTGAGAAAAATCGAGCATGTCCCAAATTAACTCCAGATTCAGACTCTTGTTTGCTTACAGTACAATCTTCAGGTTTGCAAGTCAGAAGTAAAGTAAAAATAGACTATTTTGCTGTTTTTGCAGTCAGATTCTAGAATTGAAATGAATTCATTCGGATTGAAGGAAAGCTTTGCATGTCAAAATAGCCAATGTGTTTTGATTGTTCCTTTGTTAGGCTAAAAAGTTTGGATGATCTATTCTCTATCAGTTGTATAGTTTACTGTCAGTAATTCATTCTGAGAGTGTAGTTATAACAAGGCAATTTTGTGTTGAATTTGAAGAAATATCTTATTATATTACCATAAGTTAATTTAATTTAAAAATTATTTTAGGATTGGTTTATGGCAGACAGTTGAATGTTTGTAAAGAGTGTGAATAAACCTAATTTGCAAATTTAGGAGAATGGGATAGTTTTCATTGCATTTTATGTAAAAATAAGCAATCTCATTTAAACAGCAAAACATTTGTTAAGTGGAATAACAGAAATGTATTTTTTTAAAATATTTAAACCTTTTTCTCAATACAAGCTTTAAAGTCAATCTGATCTGATGACTCTAGAAGACTCTACAACACCATTCTCAAAAGACTTACCCAGAACCCTTTGCTGCCAGCAGACCAAAGCTAGCTTACTTTATACTTCTGAGGTAAAAAAAAATAACTTCAACCATTAATCATTATTTCATATTTATGAATTTAGATTCATCATCAGTAGATTGACTTTGACATAAATTGTTAATAAACACTGTGTAAAAAAAGATAAATACATTATACAAAGTTGTAAATAAATACAAGTTTTTTGTACGGCATTATTATATCATTTTTTTCAGTTTTGAAAATATTTTCTCGTATATACTTACATTAACTGAAGGACTATATTCATAAACACATTTACATATTTACACATTTCACATTCAAAAAGTTAAAACAATACAACATTGTATCCCCAAACTTGCAAAATTTGCCCCCAATTTCGTTAATTCATAGACAACAAATCAAGGTTTTTCTACCTCCTATCATTTGTTTCTTTGAAATTTGTTATGATACTTCTCATTACTGAACTAACGTGAACACAGCAGGTTAGCAAAAGCAATAATGTTTTTCTCACCAATAAAAGCTCTAGAAGTATGAATGTCCGTTGCTTCGCTGATCCATTAATTTCTGAATTCGCTCTGAGAATAAATGTGTGCTGCAGCAGAATGCAGTAACTCCTCACACTGCATTAAACTGATTCACTGACACTGACTCCTGTTCACCAGCATTAAAATGAAGTCTTTGTACTAGAGTAAAGATATGAAAATAACACATTAATTTATCCAAAGATGAAAGGAAAGATATGGTGCTGTTTGCACTTCCATTTAAATGGCCCTTATGGTATTGTAGCCTTAATGGGAGTCACCCGGTAAAGCTGGAAAACAGGATGGAGTGAAAACAAACATTACATAGTAAATCATTAACAGCTGTAACAGCTACTGTATTGAACACAAACTGAGAATTGTGCAGATAAAAAGATTTGCATTTATTTGCTGGTTTGGATCACAGGGATGTTTAGCTGTAATTATTTTGAACATTACATGTATTTAAACTCTGTTTTACTTACGTGGACAAAGACAAATGTAGTCTGACATTCTTGAACGTCTGTGTTTTCCCATCTGGCATTTGTTACAACCAAAAGTATATCAAGAGCTGAACATCTGTGGGCAGATATACATTTAAACGGAGATCTTTGAGTTGAACCAACTTATAAAAACTGAGTTTAGTTAGTTGCCATTGGCAGCTTTTTTCCATTGGCTTCTGGCACAATCTACTTGCATACTGGGTGTGTCCCCCATTTTCTGAAACTTGCCATTACTTAGGGTGACCAAACGTCCGTATTTCCCAGGACATGTCCGTATGTCACGTCCTGTCCCGGGCATCCCGGGTTTTTTTTTTTTTCAGAAAGTGAGGAAATTTCCTGGTTTTTAAATTACCTTCATTGGACCAGAGAGCAGTAGACAGCGTGACTGTCAGCATGGAGCCCTCCCTCCCTCCTGGTGCAGTCTCACAGTAAGAGCACACACACAACACTCCACCCCTCAACCCACAAAAAAGAACACCAAAGGTGGATTAATAAGTAAGTAGGACAAACTGGAAGAAAATAAATACATCTAGAAGCTGTAGGTAAAGTAAAAAGACAAACAGAGCTAGCAGCAACACACAAACAACAAGGCAGAGCAGACCAGAGTAGCAGAGCACAGACCACCAGAATAGCAGAGCTAGATTGTGTATAAAATATGTTGCACTGTTAAGTGTATTTAATAATAGATGTGCCATTTCACCGAATGGGTGCCATTTGCTTGGTGTACCTCTTTCAAATTAAATGTTTGTTTGTTTGTTTTTTTTTTAAATCTTTTTTCAACTCTGAATCTAATAACATATATATTTTACTATTCAAATATGTTTATATGTTTCTAATCCTGTTACAAAAAATCATGTGACATTTAAAAAGCATGTTTAAAAGCAAGTCCACTAATTCCTTAGATTTTCTCTCAAGAAAGTCTTTATTTTTTAAGAAATGGTAGACTGCATGTTCAAATAATTGATATTTATGACAAAAATCTCTCCTGTTAATGGCACTTATTTCTGTTTCTGGAACTCACTCTTGTTACTTTTTATGTTTTAAGTAACAGGAGTGAAAGTAACATGAATGACTTTTTAGCATAGAATTAGCAAAAACATGAAAAATAGCTAAATGGCGCAATGCTAATAGCATGAGGACGTTGAGCACATTCAAGTGATTTTTACAAAATGTGTATTTTAAAAATAACAAATAAGATGAGTGAGTGTTGAGATTGAGCTTCTCAGTCAATAGTTAAAATAAGATTAAATATACAGAAAAATAAATGAGGGAACTTAATTATGTTCTTCCCTTGATCTTCAGAAGACCCAACTGATGTCACCTCCTGTTGTAGATGTGACATGTAGAATGTTCCTGATGTTTCAGATGGGATAATGTTTTACTGTAACAGGAATGAGTGAAACCCAGGGACACAACTAAAATGTGTATTTTAACTAAAGTATTATGGATTTATTATGAGAAAAATATTTTTCAAGCATAGATGGGATTTGGAGTCACACAACAATGCAAAAAAAAATTACATCTCTGAAGGATTTTGATAATTATATTTCATGGAAAAGTTCATAGTTAGAGATTAGAGAATTCTGTTTTTTTCCATGTCCTAGGTAGTTTTGTTTATGTTTTTTAATTACATATGTTACTTTTGCAATTAGGTCAATGTACAAGACACTATGCTTAAAAATATAATGTATTTTAAATTATATTGTGTGCTCATTTGTACATGTAATTTCCTGGGGACAGAAATGGCATCCATTTGGCGGAATATGCCATAAACACCTGTATTTTCTGAATGTTTATCAGAAACATGTACATTACCAAATACAGCCACAAGATGGAGCTGATGTAATGTGTTTAGTAAACAACCAAAAGCTGCTTTTAAAGCAGGCCGAGGAGCAGGAACGTTTGAACACCTAGTCAAAATGAATTAGCCTGACTGATGAAATATAAATTAAATAAAACAAAAACTCAATTTCTACATATGAATACATCTGTTGCATATGTGTCTCTAAATTACCTCAGATTAGCAAAGGAGTGGTAAAATAACTGAACTCAAATCAAGAGTTTATTACATAAATGGAGAGATAGCAGAGATGAATGCAGTGTGTGAGGGTAAAAAGTGCTGTAATATAGAGTCACTGAGAATGTAGCTCGGCCAAATAGACTACTGTAGTTGTGTCATCATTAAGCAGTCAGTGCCATCATGTTGTTTATGCCCATATTTGGGTCTTCATGTCTAAGCTAAATTTCTCTATGGACGGAATGAATAGGCTTTTTACAAACTTCCCTCTGTCACATTCTGTGGTAAATAAATATGTCCCTGTATGTTATATTCTGTGTACATTTTCCTCCTGAACAACACTGGATCCTCTAAATTACAAACATTTAAGAGTAGTAATCAGAATAATGCTAGTATTTAGCAATTGTTACAGTAAACAGAACTGAACTGACTTCAGAGCACCGTGGCTCAGAATGCCAGCGAACGCTTTTTGGTGTGACACTACAGCAAGCAGGGCAGTGTTACTCCATAACCACAGAGCTAACCGAGCTAAATGAGGAACTAAAACGATTAACAGCGCTTAACATAAAAACTTTTGACATGCATTTTCTTCTCGCTGTTTTATAAGGAAAATGTTTAATGTAGCTTAATGTACTTAAACAACAAAACACCAAACTTCTCTCATTTATTTCACTGCATAATAAACTTAATCAGAATCTTCAAAGATAAACAAACCGCTGCAGTTTTACACGCTGTAAAAGCCTGAGTGGCTGGGAAGTAAACAGGCTCGATGAGTAGCTCATTTCATTTAAGTTTGCTGGTCTACCTGGTCTGTCAGTATAACCAGGGTGTCAGTATGTTTAGAGCTCATGTATGAGTCTGCTGGCGTTCTGAGCTGCCATGCTGCGTCATTAGTTCAGTGCGCTGTAGCATTAGCTAAAAGCTAGCATTATTCTAATTACTACTCTTAAACAATGTTGTAATTCAGTGGATCCAGTGCTGTTCAAGGGACAAAAGTGCACAGTATGAAATGTATAGGGTTCTGGGCATATTCATTTAACACAGAATGTGATGAAAGTGAGTTTTTGGAAAGCCTGTTCATTCTGCACATTTAAAAATTTTGCTTAGACAAAGAACCCCAAATATGGGCATATTAGGACTACAGAATGACACTGCTGCCATTCTTTCAAAGATGACCACAGCTATGTGGGTAAATGTGAGCAAAAAAGACAGTGTGCCAATGGACATTTATAAAACTTTATTGCAATTTCACAGTCACTAAAACACAAACAGTAAAGAAAACTAGAAGAGAGAAGTTTGATAATGAAATTTAAGTTGGCTTAGAAAAGCAGCTAATCATATTTAAAAATGTTATTAATAACAATAAATATATTGGCAAATTTTTGGATTCCAAAAAACATTTGGCTAAATGGTGGAATGCCAATTCTTTAGGCTAAGAGAGCAGTGTCAAGAAACTTTTGTCTAAATGTTAGAATGCAAATACTGCTGTCTAATAGAGCTGTGCCCAAAAACATTTGGGTAAATATGGGTGAGAAAGCCATTACCTTAAAGCTGGTTTATCCAGCAGCTCCTCTATACACACCCAGTACTGGAGAGCAATAAGGAGAAAATGTTCTGTCTGTGCCCGGACTGTGCTGGTGTGTGGGATGGAATGTTGGGCCCAACATTCTGCCCATTCATTTCTAATGTGTAAAATTGTATGTCAATTTTACGAAAACCCCTAATTGGATTAGTTCAACAGATATATTGAAGGAAACTTCGTAATTGGTTCTATGTGTTTACATAATATTGTGTTTCTGCCTAAAAATATGTGACCTGTAGTGCTGTTTGAAATTTTTGACAAAAGTTTGCAGACAAAAGCCAATAAAGGTACACTGTATGAAAACTTTACAAAGAATTGCTCCAAAAATCACAGGCACTGTAACGGTGAATTTACACTGCTCCGACGCGAAAACGCACATGGTCGCACTACCCCCCTCCAACCGGTCGCATGTGGGCGTGACAAAGGCTTTCCCTGCGTCGTCCAATTAAATCGTTTTAATAAATGGGAAATGCTTTTTATATAAGCTATTATTATTTCCAATACTTAATAAATATAAATGTGTCTTTATAGATATAAATGTTTGAATGAGCTTCATTACACTGTCTAGTGAGCAGTATATAAGCTGAAAAAAGCAAACTTTTCCAATTAAATTACATATTAATATTTTAAAAACCCACCAGAGACTCCAACAATCACAGCAGCCTTTCTCCTCGCTGACAGAGTCCCTGTGAATCAGCAGGGATTTTATAAAGAACAGGGAAGCCTGAAACTTCTCTTCCAGGCTTCTCTGGACGCTTGAAAGCGGAACTAAAATGTTTTCATGCGCTGCGCTGAGGACGCGTTACAGGCCAACACCTGCTCTCTGATTGGATAGACGCATTGCGTTGGACGGACTCATTTGCATAAAGTTCAGCTCGGCTCAACTTTTCATCGCATCGCATCCCCCGCTCTCGACGCGTCGGACCCATGATGCACCGCGCGACTGCGTCTGACGGAGGCGGCGCTTCCCATTGAAAATGAATGGGATCCGTCGCTGTGCGTTGTCGAGTCGGAGCAGTGTAAATTCACCGTAATTCAGTATCTCTCTAATTTAGCTTAAATGTACTATATAACAGTAAAACACACAATTAGAAGATATAAATAGATGTTACGGATATTACAGGTATTCTGAGATATTGAAGGCTGACAGGACGAAAAGCTGGGAGACCTTTACCGTGGTAGTGAATCTGACTGGGCCACAAAATGTGACCACAGTATCAGAGTTTGGTTCATGAGCTTGTGATACTTTTGATAATATTAGTGGAGCATGACCGTGCCATAAGCTGGGAGACTTGACCACAGCAGACAAGTCAGCTTGGGACATAAATGTGAAGCTTTTTAATACACAGAAGTGAAGTTTAGCATGAACTGTGACAATTTTAACCACAGAAGTGGAGTTTGACTGAGCCATAAACTGGGACCGTTTTGATCACAGTACTGGAGTCTGGAAAGGCCACAAGCTAAGAGAGATTTGACTATTATACTGGAGTGTGACTGGGCTGTGAGTGGGTGATGTTTGGCCACAATATTGGGGTCTGAACGAACTGTTAGATTACATTATAAAAGTTTAAAAATGGTCAATAGCTCAGATTTTAATCACAGTAGAAAAGTTTGACTGGACTGTGACCAGAAAAAAGGTAGACGCACTTTTAAAATGTACACTATTACCATTTCTTCTGTTTTGCATTCTAAATCTAAAGTTATTAATGTTTACAAATGCTTTTTTGTGAATATATTTTAATTGTTTTTTTCTTTTTACAAATGAATTTTAACATTTCCAGGTGACTCATTGCCATGACACACAGGCATGCTCCCTCGAGGACATTAACCCCTAATGAAGTGTCATCTAATGAGTAGCTTGCAAGTTGAGGCTGTAGAACAGAACAAAAAAATAATAATCAGTTATGAACACATTGTTGCATTGACACAAAGTTAACACCGAATACTCAGTGGGAAAAAAAACTTCATTTTCAATTTCATGCCTGCTAAAGACACATGGACCAGCATAAAACCTGTTAGGAATGGTTGTAACCATGGTTGTGAACAGATCCCTACTCTTTCATTAATATTGAGTTGAAGTAAAAATATACACTACCGTTCAAAAGTTTGGGGTCACATTGAAACGTCCTTATTTTTGAAGGAAAAGCACTGTACTTTTCAATGAAGATAACTTTAAACTAGTCCTAACTTTAAACAAATACACTCTGTACATTGCTAATGTGGTAAATGACTATTCTAGCCGCAAATGTCTGGTTTTGGTGCAATATCTACATATGTGTATAGAGGTCCATTTCCAGCAACTATCACTCCAGTGTTCTAATGGTACAATGTGTTTGCTCATTGGCTCAGAAGGCTAATTGATGATTAGAAAACCCTTGTGCAATCATGTTCACACACCTGAAAACAGTCTAGCTCATTACAGAAGCTACAAAACTGACCTTCCTTTGAGCAGATTGAGTTTCTGGAGCATCACATTTGTGGGGTCAATTAAACGCTCAAAATGGCCAGAAAAAGAGAACTTTCATCTGAAACTCGACAGTCTATTCTTGTTCTTAGAAATTAAGGCTATTCCATGCGAGAAATTGCTAAGAAATTGAAGATTTCCTACAACAGTGTGTACTACTCCCTTCAGAGGACAGCACAAACAGGCTCTAACCAGAGTAGAAAAAGAAGTGGGGGGCCCGTGCACAACTAAGCAAGAAGATAAGTACATTAGAGTCTCTAGTTTGAGAAACAGACGCCTCACAGGTCCCCATCTTCATTAAATAGTACCCGCAAAACACCAGTGTCAACATCTACAGTGAAGAGGCGGCTGCGGGATTTTGGGCTTCAGGGCAGAGTGGCAAAGAAAAAGCCATATCTGAGACTGGCTAATAAAAGAAAAAGATTAAGATGGGCAAAAGAACACAGACATTGGACAGAGGAAGACTGGAAAAAAGTGTTATGGACGTTTGAATCCAAGTTTGAGGTGTTTGGATCACAAAGAAGAACGTTTGTGAGACGCAGAACAAATGAAAAGATGCTGGAAGAATGCCTGACGCCATCTGTTAAGCATGGTGGAGGTAATGTGATGGTCTGGGGTTGCTTTGGTGCTGGTAAGGTGGGAGATTTGTACAGGGTAAAAGGGATTCTGAATAAGGAAGGCTATCACTCCATTTTGCAACGCCATGGCATACCCAGTGGACAGCGCCTGATCGGAGCCAATTTCGTCCTACAACAGGACAAAGACCCTAAACACACCTCCAAATTGTGCAAGGACTATTTACAGCAGAAGCAGGCAGCTGGTATTCTATTGGTAATGGAGTGACCAGCGCAGTCACCAGATCTGAACCCCATTGAGCTGTTGTGGGAGCAGCTTGACCGTATGGTACGCCAGAAGTGCCCATCCAACCAATCCAACTTGTGGGAGCTGCTTCTAGAAGCGTGGGGTGCAATTTCTCCAGCTTACCTCAACAAATTAACAGCTAGAATGCCAAAGGTGTGCAATGCTGTAATTGCTGCAAATGGAGGATTCTTTGATGAAAGCAAAGTTTGATGTAAAAACAATGTTATTTCAAATACAAATCATTATTTCTAACCTTGTCAATGTCTTGACTCTATTTTCTGTTCATTTCACAACGTATGGTGGTGAATAAGTGTGACTTTTCATGGAAAACACAAAATTGTTTGAGTGACCCCAAACTTTTGAATGGTAGTGTAGTTTACTAAAAAGCAAAACATATAAATAATTCATATAAATAATTAAAGTAGTACACTTTCCCCACCAACCTGCATTCACCAGTTGCAAAAGCAAACCATTGTTTACTAAAAGGATTGTTGAAGAATGTCACTCTTTTTTTCCTAAGTAAGCTATGTGGGAAATTGGCAATAATCAGAGCAAAGGAGAGCAAGTGGTGAATCAGATGAGGATGCCGTGATAGCATTTTCTGACATTTGACAGTAGGCTGTGGACAAGGCTTAAAATTCTAACTAGGAAAACCCTCCAAAATGTAGTACTTTAGAAAACTTGGTCAAAAACTCACAGCAGTTTCTTCAGGTTACTGTGTGGATCCTCCTGTAGCTCAGAGATCAATTTCACGCCTGATTCTCCTGACTTATTGTAGTCCAGGTTCAGCTCTCTCAGGTGTGATGAGGGGTTTGATTTTAGAGCTGAAGCTAGATCAGTATAACCTTCATCTGTAATACTGCAATTACAGAGCCTGCAGAAATAAGTATATAAACTCACAGTGACAGGCCAACACAGACACACCCACCCACACAGACAGACACAGTGAAACATGTTTAACCTTACATCAGTATCTCCAGTTTACAGTGTGAACTCTTCAGTCCAGTTGAGAGCAGCTTCACACCCGAATCTTGTAGCAGTTTATTGTTACTCAGATTAAGTGTACTTAGATGTGAGTAGTTTGAACTGAGAGAAGAGGAAATAGCTGCACAGCTTTTCCCTTTGAGATTACAACCACTCAGACTGTAAGAGAAATAAATGAAGGAAAATGAATTATTTGAAACAACTGGGATCTGTTTTATATCCATTATTAAATGAGTAATTACAAATAATGTAAATGATTGTCTAAAAAATTTACTCAAATATCAATATGATTAAGACTAAATCATAAAATGTAAAACTTATGCTAAAATGTAAAACTTATGATCTTACTGAAGTATCTTAAGTTGACAGTTTGGATTCTTCAGTCCATTTGAGAGCAACTGCACTCCGGAGTCACCCAGTTTATTGTAACTCAGATCAAGTTCTATTAGGCTTGAGCAGCTGAGAGCTGAGGCCAGATTTGCACAGCTTTCCCCTGTGAGGTTACCGAAACACAGCCTGAAAGAAAATTATGATGTATCAGAGCTGTTTTTTAATTCCTCCAACAGTCATAAGACACTGCAATGGGAAAAAATATATTTCATGCAAACACCTAAAAATGAAAATTAAATAACACCAAAGTGGTTATGAATTAATAATCTACATCTATGAATCTAAAACATAAACCCTACATTGAATGACAAATACAACTAGTCAGGCCCATTGTAACAAGGCAACAAACCAATCAATTGCCAAGGGCCCCGAGCTAATAATGACTGGGTTTGAACTGAATGCAATGACAGACTGTGAGAGTATCCCTTTAAATTCTGTGACTTTCAATGCAGGAAAGTCCAGTCACACTGTTGGCCCCCTCCCACTAGTTACAGACAGTAGTTCTATCGTGATAATTTATCTACCAAATGTGGGTAGGAATTACCTAGTTATTTAGTGCATAACTTTGAGAGTAGAACTGAATGTCTAGTAGTATTCATGTCCACCAGCTGTTTATTGTATTTAAAGCATTAGGTCCATTTTGCTTAGGGTCCCCACATGCCTTGATAGTACACTTTGGGTTAGTTTCCAGACAGGGATTTTACAAAGCATTTTGCATGAAAAGTTTCCTTTGAAAGGAAAATATTTGACGATTACACACTGTAATGTCTGTAGCAAAGCTGCCAAATCCCGATTCTCACTTCATACATTAGTCTTTACAGACTCGTCTCAAATCACTCTCTACACCCTGCACTGCCACTCACAGTGTAATCTCTGGTAAGATCAACAATATACAGTGTTTTTTTGGGACACAGCCATCTTCGCTGACTAAAGAATGCTCTATACCACACTGCTGTTTTTGGTATCTGTCATTTTAGAGCAACTGCAGTATTAATAATATGAATAACAGAGCTGCAGATAAAACAGATTAATATCCTATATTTGTTAAACTTTGCTGAACACTTATTAGAATACTAAAATAAAAAAATAAATACAAAATAGTGCAGGAAGACATGTATGGTTCTCTACTCACACAGCTTTTGTAGATGCTTTGACCACTGGCATCAGTCTCTTAAGACATTCCTCTGATGGATGATATTCATGCAAATCAAAGTTGTCCAGCTTCTCATCTGAGTTCAGCATCACAAACACCAGAGCTGACCAGAGGTCAGGAGAAAGCCTGTCTTTACCAGGATGATGATTTCTTCTGTTTACATATTCTTGGACTTCTTGCACTAGAGAATGGTTATTCAGTTCATTCAGACAGTGGAACAGATTAATTGATTTCTCTGTAGAAGGATTCTCTCTGATCTTCTCCTTGATGTATTGGACTGTGTCTTCTTTGTGATGAGAGCTTCTTTCAGCAACTGTCAGTAGACCAGATAAAAGAGTCTGATTGGACTCCAGTGAAAGGCCCAGAAGAAAGCGAAGGAAAAGATCCAGGTGTCCATTCTCACTCTGTAATGCCTTGTCTACTGCAGACTTGAGTAAGTCTGACATTGTGGATTGGTTGAAAAGATCTGAGAGATCAGTGGCCAGCTGTTCTTTTCCATCTTTGTTGAAGAAGGAGATATATACATATAAGGCAGCCAGAAACTCCTGAACATTTAGGTGTACAAAGCTGAACACCTTCCCCAGGTGAAGTAATTCCTCTCTGAAGATCTGTGTGCAAACTCCTGAGCACACTGATCCTTCTCTAATATTAATGCCACACTCTTTCAGGTCTTCCTCATAGAAGATCAGATTGCCCTTTTCCAGCTGCTGGAAAGCCAGTTTTCCCAGTGCCAGAATATTCTCTTTAGTCTCCAATATTCTCTTTTGAGGATCATGGTCACATTTTTTATGATACTTTTGGTTCCTATGTTTGATCTGAAAGATGAGGAAGTGTGTGAACATTTGAGTCAAAGTCTTTGGGATCTCTCCAGTCTCTGCTTCACCCAACATTCTGTCTAGAACAGTGGCTGCAATCCAACAGAAGACTGGGATGTGGCACATGATGTAGAGGCTTCTAGAGGACTTGATGTGTGTGATGATGCTATTGGCCAGGGTTTGATCACTAACTCTCTTTCTGAAATATTCCTCTTTCTGAGGGTCACTGAACCCTCGAATCTCTGTTACCAGATTAACACACTCAGGAGGGATCTGATCAGCTGCCGCTCGTCGGGATGTTATCCAGAGGAGAGCAGAGGGAAGCAGATTTCCCTTGATGAGGTTGGTCAACAGCACATCTACTGAGGCCTTATCTGTTACATCCAACAATCTCTCATTGTTCTGGAAATCTAGAGGAAGTCGACACTCATCCAGACCATCAAATATAAACAGGACTTTATAAGCATCACAGTCTAATGATTTTAATTTCTTTATTTCTGGAAAAAAGTGATGAAGAAGCTCCATCAGACCAAGCTTTGTCTCCTTAATGAAATTCAGCTCTCTAAACGGAAGTGGAAATATGAAGTGGATGTCCTGATTGGCTTTTCCTTCAGCCCAATCCAGAATGAACTTTTGCACAGAGACTGTTTTTCCAATTCCAGCAACTCCTTTAGTCAGAACATTTCGGACTGGTTTGTCTTTAAAGAGATCGTTGCAGTTGATGGGTTTCTCCTGTGATGCTGGTCTTCTGGATGCTGTCTCGATCTGTCTGACCTCGTGTTCATTATTCACGTCTCCACTCCCTCCCTCTATGATGTAGAGCTCTGTGTATATCTCATTCAAAAGGGTTGATGTTCCATGCTGTGAGATTCCCTCATTAATTCGCTTACATTTTTCTATTAGCTTGGATTTAAGCTTTTTGGGAGCCATCTCTGAAAAAACATAAAAATGTAATGAAAAATATTTTACTAAGAGCTGTTTAACCAGTTTTGGTGTGAAAAGTGTAAAAAGTGTGGAGTTGTGTGCTTCCACTGAAGTTATAGTGACGTAATAAAGCCTTCCTAAAGCTCTTACTTGTCTGCAGTGTGTCAGCGAGGTCTGTCTGCTTCTTGTTCCTCAGAATGTTTAGGATGATCTTCAGCAACCACTCTCTTACACTGCTCAGATCCTCCTCATCCTCCACCCCTCTCTCAGAGCATGTTGGGTAATCTGCCCTCAGCAACCTCTGGCACATGCTCAGTTCTTTCTGCACCAAAGAGATCAGTGTGTGTTGCAGATCCTAATTAGAAAAAAAAAAAGAAATATTTTAAAATTTGAATGAAAGCCAAGGCAAATGCCAAGGGCATTTAAAGGAGCCCCGCCCCTTCCTACGGGGGTACAATAAAATTATGCAATATGCAGATTTTAATACAAGCTATTTGATGCAATCTAACTATTACTGTTAAATATGTACTGTAATTGATTATCTTTTATAAACTGCAAACACTGTCTACATCTGGGAAATGTAACCAAAATGTTGGTTCAACCCAAATACATCTCAACACCAACCCAGGCCTGCATGTGGCAAGAGATTTAAGAGCATAGGACCAGCTTCCCTTCCTCCCATACAGGACCTCTACATCAAGAATTTTCAGAGAAAAGCCACCTCCTTTTCCAACCTTCGTTGTGTGCAATCCTGTATCAGTATAATGCCAGCACTGAACTGAATAAAATTTCATTTCTTTACCACACATTTAATTTAAATCAATTATTAAACTGTGTTTAACAAAAATGCATGCACACAAAATTCAAACACACACATATTTTCCCCAGTCAGCAGTGGGTGGGGAAACTCCCCTGACCACAGCATCAGTTGACTGTGTCCACAAAAACAGAAGTTTTGGAAGAGAAGCTTCATTTCTGTAGTGTAGATTCGAATGTGACAGACTCATAAAGCATTATAAACACAATGAGCCTATAAGGCAACCTGCAAGAAAATCATCTGGGCTGTAATATTCTCTCTGGTAATATAGTGGCAACGTTTCCCACCACAGGGAAAAACCCAACTGAGACAGCCAATCTGTGTCAGTGTACGTAAAATAGAACATATTAACTGGAAAATGAAACTAATGTCTTAATTACAACAACAATTATAAACTGTTGAGTTTTTTTAGTTTTAGTACACCCAGAAGTTGCACACATGAAAATACTCATACCTTAAATATGGACTCCAACTGTTTTTCTTCTTCTTTCCCCATTTCGACACTGTGCATAAAAGTTTAAAAACACACACAAATCTACAGTTTAACTATAGTTGTTACATAAAAATGGTTTATGAAAAAGAAAAAAATAAGCACCTAAGAGTAATAAAATAATACAAAAATATGTTATTCAATAAAGTGTTATTCAAAAAAGTGTTATTCAAAATGATAATGTGATAAATAAAGATGACAGAGCCACTGAGAGGCTGAAAACAATACATTCAACCTAAACAATCCCTTTAAATATGATGTTACTGCTTTATATGTTATTGAATGGTAAAAAAGTATCATTACTCCTCTAAAATTAATTTCTCCAAAGTGGCTGTATTTTAGTTTATCGAATTCTTTGATGCATACAAGAATTTTGGTGACACTTCATTTTAAAAGAACATTACAGATGCTCTGCACATCAATTTGCACAGTGCTAAACTGATGCTGTTTGAGTTCAAATAAAACTATATGTATTTATTAATAACATTGTTGATTAACACTGACACATTTGCTGCGTGGAGAAAACTAATTTAGAACATACATCAAAACCTTTTACTCTGGCGTTAAACCTAATTCGAACCCTAACATTGTTAAGAAAGAGTTATATTTCACCAGACACTTTGTTAAAAATGTGAACATCTGGGCGTGCACGAGTAATGCTGGATACAGAACTGGGGGTTTGCTCCAATTACACAGTCAGTAATATTGAAAAGAGAGAAACGGTAATAGTAATATTGAAAAGAGGAGAACGGTACTAGAGACTGTGTGCATAGAGGGTATTATCCGACACCATTATTGTCACTATCAGCTACAGTAACCTACATTGAAGCAGTTCTTGGAAACAAAACCGCAGATTTTTCTCACATCCATATTCCTGTTTTTACAGTTTTTCTTTCTCTTTTTTGTAGTGGTTGATACTGGTTTATGGTGGTTACAGCTTAATTTCGTCAAGTTGGTACCAATTAGGCGTGTCGCAATAACTATGTTATCGACTTATCGTACGAGAATTTTTAAACCGCAATAATTTTTGCCGAGTTTGTTTACATGAGAACGAGTCACGCTGTGTAGCTTTCTCGCCGACTTTCGACGAATCTGTTAGACAGCGACATCTATCGGTTAGGAAATAAGTGTAGTGTGTCACTACCCGATCTGTACTCCCTGCCCAATTTGTGCCGCGCATGCGCACTGCAAACTGAGCAGGGGGCACAGATCGGGTAGCCACGTCTGTCAACAGTTTTCGGCGCTGTGAGATCGCTGATCAAGCTTAACTTACGTTTTCTGATTCTAGATAGACTGATAGGTGTTTAAACTAATTATAATTCGAAAATAATCTGTTAAAATGTATAAGCCTGTGGTGTTTTTATTTATTTATTTATTTTTTACATATACTAACCATTAAAAATGAGGTACAACACATTCATCAAAATATCAGTTAATTTTACTCTCAGAGAAAGCATTAGAGCGAACCCCCATCCCTCTCAACTCCCACACACTTGTTGACTTGTATCAAAACAGAGGAAATGAAGCTGAGATTTAATTTAAAGCACAACCATCCAGCCCAACTTTCCTAACTGAATATTGAATATGAATATTGTTACCCTGGAGAACTCCTGCCTCAAGCCCCACACGGTAAACATTAGTTTGTTAAAACGTTTCACTGTAAAATAGTGTAATAGTATTATTGTGCTAGTATATTATTACTGTGACACACTGTCTTAAAGCTCCTTTGGGAGCCCAGAAGCAAAGGGGAATTTTATAGTTCCCCTTTAAAATAACAATATTATCGCTTATCGCAATAATTTCTGGGACAATATATCGTCCTGAATATTTTGTTATCATGACAGGCCTAGTACCAATTATTTTTAATTATATTTTAATTGGGGGGTTGGAGTGGAACTATGTATCTGGGTGTTTAGGTTTAATGCCGTGATCCCTTGTTTACTAGGCAGAGTGCTGCTGCACCCACACCTGGTTATTTCTAAAATATGCGATTTTCTTCTTTTTTTATTAATTTTATTTCAGTTTTTCTTCACCCAATTACCCAACACACTCATTAGGACTCCCCCTATCACTCGGGGTGCTCCAACACCACGAGGGTGAAGACTAACATATGCCTCCTCCTCCTTAGAACAGGTTGTTAAACACCCAATTTTACCTACAAAAGTGACTTAATTCAATGACTATTTTAGAGAGGGATTTAACAATTCAACAATATACTCATCAGTCTGTTTTTAAATCCACTGCTATGCCTAAGATAAAGAAATCAGTGTGAGACAGTTTATCACCAACAATGAATTTATGGGTGCATTTAAAATTTTGTATTATATTATATAATATTATATTTAGATATAACACAACATGCCATAGTAATACTAAACTGTATGTTTAAAAAAAGAAGAATATTAATAATTTCACACAGAATAGTTGACCCTATGATGTGATCCCAATTTTCTAAGGTTTGATATGTTAAGAGAGGTTTACCGTACTTTACAAGTATAATTTTAATAAGTTTAATCACAGCAGTTACTATATAGTTCATTGTAGCTAAACTAATTTATAAAAGCTTTATTGGTCCTAAAATTTAAACAACAAAAAATAGCAGTTTAAATAATTGCACTTCACTGACAGCAGCTTAGCATGTGTTTAAAACAGAAACAAACTGCAAAGCCAATCTGACCAGAGAAATTTGAATCATGCTGGACCTTGAACCTTAAACTGTAATATAAGATGGCCTCTGTTTTCTAATGTCCTTATGAAGTCTCCCATGTTAGTTTTTCTCTTGGCATTCTGTTGGCATTATGGCTGCAGTTAATGATTATTTTGGCAGTTGACTAATCTGCTGTTTTTTTTTCTGATTAGTCGAATAGTCAACAATAATTTCTGTCATGTCCTCCATTTCTGCTTGCTGTGGTTATGGCTCCTATTTCTAGCATTCTTTATCAGTTCAAAACAATAGAAACATCTAAACATGGGATTTAAATGCTGATCAAATGTCCAGAACATTTAAATGCCGTGTTAGGCATGTGGAAGGTGCTGCTATTTAGTGAGAAAATATGTAATATGTTGTATTTGGGCACTTTTGGGGAGACAGGCTGAGTTGAGTGTAAACTGTGCGAGAGATCCCATTAATATTTTCCCATTGTGTTTCTGTCCCCAGTACTTTCTGTAGCGCTACTAATTGACGATTAGTCAACAATAAATATTTGGAGTCAATTAAATTTTTATAATCAACATTGTTGATTATATTGACTAATCGTTGTCATGTCTTCTCATAGATTGTTGTCATGTCTTCTCGTAGATTGTACCCTCAAATTAAATTGTGTGTTACTTTATTCTCACTAGTAGACTTTTTTTTTCGCACACGGCATTATATTTATTTTGTATAGTGTTAAAATGCACTTAATTTTATTTAAAACATACTATTATTTGTACATTGTAAGTATACTAGCAAAATACACATGTTAAAAATACAATAATATTATGGTTTCATCAAATGCTTGAATTTAAACTTTGACCACCATTACATAATATAGTAAATAGTATGCCATTACTGTCAACCATCTTTAATTAGTTACTACAGTAATTATTTTACAACACATATGAAATAAATAAAAGTAAAGTAAAAGTATTATATTAAAACCCTATGAATAAAACTATACTCAATTATTATCTAGAAGTTTACCTAGAAGTGTGTTATTTATGTACATCAGAAACTAGACGTATATTTCAAATCAGTAACAAGGACAATATAGAAAATGTTAGATTTTACCATTTACTTTGACTTTCATTACACTACAAACAGTATAACCATATATATATTTCTACATACATAAATTCCTGTTATATGCCAGAAACAAATGCATTTAAGTTGAGACGGCATAATTTTAGTAATGAGGTAAAATACAAATAAATTATGTAATTTTAAATTTTAAAGTACAAAACATACATCATTTGGTACAAAAACAGTTATGCACAAAAGTGCATGGTCAGAAATTCTCCTGTTTGTAAACAAATGTGAAAATTATTGAAATGTTTTAGAAAAATGTTCCTCAAAAAAGACTGAAAGGAATTAGTATATTACAAATGATTTTGCTTTAGTGCCCCAACTTTTCTGGAATGTCACAGGGATAAAATGCATGAATGAATGATGATTACCAGAAAAAAAATTAACTTTTTTTGGTTCATACTGTCTGCAATATAATAAATATCCAAGTAAAGGTAAGAAATTAGGTTTTTATTATATGCAATTTCCATACTGTCCCAACTTGGTTTGGGGTTGTAAATATATTTAATGTATATTTATATAACATTTCTAGTATACTCAAAGTAAATAGTGATGCAGAAGTTGCATTTCTTCCATAATTCTTACCCTAAAGCAGGGAAATCATCTCCATCTTTGAAATCTATGGAAGGCGTCATAGAATAGTCACTCTTCATGGACACATGGCTGAGAACAGGAGATTCCGGTGCCTTTAACTGATTCAGACTAAAACACAAACAAACACTGTATAAGATTTCTGGGTTGTATAATATATGAGAAATGTGTGATTTCTCTAAAGTAAACAATCTAAACTAAACGTATGTATAATAGTGGTATTGTTCCTAAAATTATAACAAATAATAACAATAAAAAGAAACAAACTGTGTGCAGAGAAATTTTAGCCAAGCCAAACCTTATACCTCAACCTCTCCTGTTAATTATTTTTTTAACATTATCTTTTTTCCCCAGCTAGTGTGTCCTCACAATGATTGTATCATCAAATTTGTGTGTTCGTTTATTCACTGTGTAAGTTATTAAGCTCTTTTGAGATCAGAGCCCGCACAGTCTCTCTGGCGGTGCAGATCACAGCCAACATGGCGGTCTCTCTGGCGGCACAGAGGACGGTCGACGTGCCAGTCTCTCTGGTGGTGCGAGGCGCGGCGCAGGGCACGGCCGACGTGGCGGTCTCTCTGGTGGCACGAGGCAATGCGGCGCAGAGCACAGCCGACGTGGTGCGCTCTCTGGTGGTGAGAGGCGGTGCGGCGCAGCGCAGAGCCCGGCAGACGTGGCAGTCTCTCTGGGGCGCAGAGCGCGCTTGCGTGGCGGTCTCTGTGGTGGCACGAGGCAATGCGGTGCAGAGCACGCCCAAAGTGGTGGTCTCTCTTTCCTACAGAATGTACGTTTAACCCTCTACAAAAATGGCATCAACTTTGGCAGACTATGCTTTCAGATGGTCTGGTTTTGTAAAATGTTTAATAACAGATAGTATAGTTCAGAATGATAAATTACCAGCCTGTCATTGATAAATAGTGTTAAAATATAGTGATTTGTCAGAGTTGCATTTTTCCATAATTCTTACCCTAAAGCAGGAAAATCATCTCCATCTTTGAAATCTATGGAAGGCGTCATAGAATGGTCACTCTTCATGGACACATGGCTGAGAACAGGAGATTCCGATGCCTTTAACTGATTCAAACTAAAACACAAACAAACACTGTATAAGATTTCTGGGTTGTATAATACATGAGAAATATGTGATTTCTCTAAAGTAAACAATCTAAACTAAACGTATGTATAATAGTGGTATTGTTCCAAAAATTATAACAAATAATAACAATAAAAAGAAACAAACTGTGCGCATCTATCTATCTAAACAAGAAATGTTAGACCGTAGATGTTCAAACTAAAACACAACCAAACACTGTATAGGATTTCTGAATCCAGCTTCCTCTGCTATTTGTGTGCAAATTGACTTTTTATGAAGTTATGGAATACTGTACTAATACTAATACTCTGTATATATCAGTGTTCATCAGTTCCTGAACCAAAGCCCAGTTCACTGACAACTGAGCTCCTTAACTGATAACACATCAACACAAATCTGTGTCCCCACTGTCCCTGCGCTCTCTCACCTCTGGCTTTTCTCTGAGTGTGGTTCCCCAGAAAAGCTCATGTTGAAGTTCAGATCTCCTCCTAAAGATCACAGCTGGAACTCTGAAAACACAGACACTGCTGTTTAGGAAAATTTTAAGATCAGAAGGTCAATTCTGGTTATTAAGATGTAAGACAAACCTGCTAAACTGCTCTTCATCCATTGTAGCATAATTTTATAACAAATACAGCTTAGATTTACAGACTTACCCTTCCTTCTAAAGCCTTTTCTGCTGCTTTCTCCACAAAATGGGGCTTTTGAGTTTCACTTCACCTAAAATATGTTTCTCTTTGATGAGTTACGATTACAGGAAATGCATTTCCTGTCCAGCCAATTTCAGATTCAGCAAAACCATCCTCAGTAGCCTAATGAAGTCTACCACCACCTGGTGGACTTTTAAACTGTTAAGTACCTGAAAATGGTGTAGAACATGGACGTAAAACTCATTTCTGGAAACAGTTTCACCACCGCTTTGAGCTGTACATGGAGGCGACAGGGAGTGCTAGCAAGCCAGATAAGGTACAGACTTTAATTTTCCTTCATGTAGCCAGTGAAGACGATCCTTTACATTAACCCTACAGTAACCCTAAAAAGAACACCACATATGGAATGTACAAGTTTTTGTGCAAGTGGACATGTCTATAAGCCAGTATGTCACGGAGCTAAAGCTGAGGATGAAGTTATGTGAGTTTGGACAGCTAAAAGTATCCCTGTGACAGGGTAGTTTGTTGCATTGGCGTAGGAACTGTGGGGGCAAGATGATACCACAGAAAAAGCAGAACATTTTATTTTAAAGGTGCGCCAAAATCTGCATCACAGCCATTAAATCACCCCCCTTGAGAGCGCATTTATAATTAAAGTTAGTTAAGCAATTATCCTTGCTTATATCAAGAGGGTGGTGCGTACGCGCTCCTGAGAGGGGATGCTTTTCTAGCTGGGGTGCAGATTTAGGCACTACTATGGTGCTGAAGGAAAAGCTCCCCCTCTCAGGAGAGGCTACAGGTGACGTCTTTTTTCCTTATTTCTAAAGAGTTAGCATAGCTTAGAAAAGTATCTTGAGTATTTCCACTTTCTGAGTAAAGGTAAAGCCAAGAAGATGTGGGTGCGTGCTCCTGAGAGGGGGTGCTTTTCCTGGCGGGGGTGCTGAATTCGGCACAAAACCGGCTTTATAGGCAAGGTCAGTGATGAGAGAAATGAATCGCAACAATAATAAATTACTGCAATAAAAACGAGTTTTGGGAAATGTCTTGTTCTGCTAACAGACTAGAAGGGTTTGGGTTATCTAATGTTTATATTAACTGCTACCAAAAAACCCTATGAAACGTAAAGTTACATTCTTTTAATAAAAGGACACCATCGTAAGAAGTGCTTTCAGTAGACAAAATTAGAAACATAGGACATCTGGTGGTTGGCAAAAATGTATAGTAACGAAGTAGAACTAGTTCACTACTGTACTTAAGTAGTAAAATGCTGTATCTGTACTTGATTGAAGTATAATGTTTTTCTCCTACTTCCACTTTTACTACATATTTTTACTCTCTTTTACTCCATTAAATTTTAACTTGCTGCTTCGTAACTCGTTACCAGGGGCGTCTCCAGCCTACAGCGCTCCTTATTTTGCCTTGTCTGACAATGTCTCACTCCTCCTAACACGCCCTGTGTGTGTCCGCGCGCGCGTGCGCGTCTGCGTCCGTGTGTGTGCTCGCGTGTGTGTCCTGTCAGACAATCAGTCAGTTGTGCATATTGGGTTGGTTTTCAAAATTAAGGTCCATATTCAGATTCAAGTGAAATAATAAGTTAAAAAGGTAAAAATAAATAAATGGTATTTCAATGCTCAGTGTGAGCAGATGCTCTGAAAAATCCATTCTGAGTTTTGAGTAGCTTTTCATTCTCAACTGTTTAAATTAGACCAGATAAAGTTTCAGGAGGTATTTTTTTATAGAAATATTATAAAATGTTTGATCTCTTTCTCTGCTGGAAACATGTTTAAAAAAAATAACACACCTGCCCCCTGTACATAATATGATCCTTAAATCCCCCCTGCTTGTAAAATTATAAAAATGTTAGGAATAATTTTGAACCCACATTATAATTAAAGCCAGAGCAGCAGATGCTCTGCTTTTTCACTGGGTTTGATGAAGCTTCTCTAATTGTTTGGCCTTTGAAAGCTTTTTAGTTGATTTTGCAATAATAATAGACCAACTAGTGACCTTTTATAGTGAATTTGTTAAAATATCCTAACGGCTTGCTGTTTAGCTTCCCTTTTGGTTAATTTGTTTAGAGAGGGTATTTTAGAACTTTATATAAATGTACTCTTTCCTGTTCTTGTGCTTTTGCTACAGCCAAATGAATTGTGGCCATCCTTTAGCCTAAACATCTGAAATAATATAAACAATATGATATTTACACAAAACACAATCTACACAATACTTGTACTTTTACTTTAGTACTTGAGTAGAACATTTTTGAACAAACTACTTGCAATACTTAAGTACAAAAACTGTGAATACTTTAATACTTCTACTTAAGTATGAGTCTTTTTTGACAGACTACCGTATTTTTCGGACTATAAGGCGCACCGTATTATAAGGCGCACGATGAGTGAACGGTCTATTTTTAGTGTTAGTCCATACACAAGGCGCACTGGATTATAAGGCGCACTAAATGAAACTTTATTTATATCAGTAACAATAACTCTGAGCAATAAATCCTTCACAATATCTGTGAAAAATAACAACATCTCTGAGCAATAAATCAACAAGCACAGCAAGTACGTATTATTCCGCGACGCTCCTGACAACGGTAGCCGCAACGCTCCGACAGACCATAATATTATGTTGAAGCACAGCAAGTACGTATTACTCCGCGACGCTCCTGACAACGGTAGCCGCAACGCTCCGACAGACCATAATATTATGTTGAAGCACAGCAAGTACCGCATTACTCCGCGAGGCTTCTGACTATAATAGCGTGTTGTGCCGAATTCGGTGAATAAAACGGTTTTAAAACAGAGATAAAGATTGGATAAGTTTCATTTCTGGATGAAGTGATTTCCAGCGCGGTTTGGATATAACTGTGGATTACAGGAGACTGGATTGATGGATTCTCTTTAGTCTGGACGCGTTTTGAAGGTAGGACCTGTGGCTGAGCGCGGGTGTGTGTTCGGGGGGGTGGCGGCAGTGACCGGAGGTTACCCCAGGACAAAAGGAGAGCCTTTTATTACTGGAAACATGCGCTCTGACGCAGCTCTAATTCATGAAACATACATCCAACAGTAAAAGCACAGTTCTGGAATCCGGAGAGCCAGACGGTTCGAATGGTGTATGACATGACCGCATTCGATGAAATATGGACGAACGATAAACGCAAATATGAGAGTTATGAATTATTAAAATCATAACCAAGGCATATTTCGCCCTAAATGTTTATTTTCTGAAAGGATATTCCACTAAATAGGCTAAATAGCTCAAAAGCAGAGATTCTAAGCTTTAAAATGGTATATTGGATGTCTATATTGAACCTGTAACTGTTCATAACTATTCAGAAACACAGCCAGTTATGAAATATTAAATATTTCTGGCCCGCCGGTGGGCCAGCGCGTGTTAAGAGGTTAACTTTACTTAGAAGTGGGCGCTAAAAAGAAACAGTTTGTGCTATTACCCCAGAACGGGTGGAAAGGAAAGTTTACCGGCACCTTGTTCTGGCCACGGAGCTACAGTGGAAACTAGCTACCCTGAGCCACAGCCGAGAGGCAGTACGGCAGTCAAAGGTAACCGCGCGCTAGCCCAAGAGGGGGATCTTTTTCTGGCGTGGGTGAGGAATTCTGAACAACAGAGCGCCGTGTACCACATAAAAATCGAGGTCAGTAAACACAAGCAAAATCCATACACAAGGCGCACTGCATTATAAGGCGCAATGACGATTTTTGGGAAAAAATAAGTATTTTAAGTGCGCCTTATAGCCCGAAAAATACGTTACTTGTACTTTCACTTAAGTCTGGATTTCTAGTACTTTATACATGTCTGGTGATTGGCAACTAAGTGGTAATAAAAGATGCTGACAATACAGAAGTGTCAAATTATCAAGGTTTTATTAAAAAACATAAAAATAAATAAATTAAGAGAAAATAACATAAAAAAACAGTTTACAAATACATTTAGCTTAGAAGCTTCTCATTCTTTCACACGCTCACTCATCTCCAGGCGTTGACCTTTGAACCTGACCGCTGGCTTTGTGGTCCATTCCGACGGCCTCGTAAGGGCCCACTTGGAGCGGAGCGAGACGGAGGCTGGCGCTGAATATCATATTATTATATTATAATATTAATTAGTGGGCAACATAAAAAAAAGCATATACACAAATACAAATATTAACATGTATTATCTGTGGTCTCACCTCTCTCCTGTCATGCTGAGCTAGTTTGCGGTCCAGATTTGCTTTGACAGGGTCAGTGCAGGAGTCCTCTGACCTAGAGCAGAGAGGAAAGTTAATAATCCTCGGAAAACCACCTTAAAATGTCTCATGACACCAGTTCATGCAAGCATTTTCAATATGAGGAGTACAGAATTAAATAATTAATTACTATTAGCAGTGCCTTGTGTTAGTTTCTACTGTAGACATAGTGAACACACACCTGATAAGACTGCTGAGTAGCTGCTGGAGTTGCTGGTTGGAATGGTTCTGAGGTAAGGTCAGACGGAGGAGATCAGCCAGTTGTTCCAGCTGTGGGTCAGGCTGCCCCTGCAGGACCGGGTGTGTGATCTGTGGCGCAGTAGATGAGTGTGTGGAGGAGGGCATGTTGAGTTTTGGGAGAGCTTCTGTTTGGCTGGGAAGAGAATTCAATGGAGGTTTCAGCCCAGGAGAGAAAGTCTCCCACTGAGAACTCAAACCTGTGAAACACACAGATGCACACAAACACTTAGAGACACAGAATACATATACCCATACACATACTCTCTAGTGCACGGGTGTCCAAACTTTTTTTGTTGGGGGCCAGAAGGAGAAATATATTTTAAGTCACGGGCCAAAGACTCTGTAATAAAACAAATAATGAAATATACCACTTTAAATGATACTTTTTCCTGATTATTTAATTTACACACCATTTTACTTGACTAACTACCTTTATCTTTGACAGTGTTGTGTAAACTAAGATTTTTCAAATTGATGTTTAATTACATGATGTCTCATAATATTAAACTCCTTAATTACGACAACTTTTTTACAACTTTTACCCCATTTTTCTGCACTAGAAATGCGCACTCTCTCTGCTTTTACACTCCTTGCTCTGTTTTTCTGCGCTAGAAATGCGCACCCTCTCCGCTTTTAGACTCTTTTACCCATTTTTCTGCGCTAGAAATGCGCACCCTCTCCGCTTTTAGACTCTTTTACCCCGCTTTTTTGCGCTATAAATGCACACACTCTCCGCTTTTAGACTCTTTGGCCTGTTTTTATGAGCTAGAAATGCGCACTCTCTCCGCTTTTAGACTCTTTGGCCCGTTTCTGACACCTTGCAAACTTTGAATCTCACATTATAAAAACCTGCTTAACAGCGGGCAAACTTTCATTCTATTCCTAAAATACTTCGCGGGCCGCTCCAAAAAAGGAAACGGGCCGCAAATGGCCCGCGGGCCGTAGTTTGGACACCCCTGCTCTAGTGGCTATTAACCAAACCACATCTTTAATGGTTATCCTAAATATCATAACGTTTTTAAATGCAACCAACACCCTCAAAAATGTTGAACCCTCAGCATGAGCAATGCAGCAAGCAGTGCTGTGCAGTGTCAATTTTGACAGCTGATTTTGATTTAGTTTTAGTCTTTTGACTAAAATGTATAATAGTTTGTCACATTTTAGTCATTGTGTTATAGTTAGTTTTAGTCTAGTGTTTACTTAGAAAATGAAAATACACAAGATACTAAGCTACGAGGGAAAAAATAATGAAAATAATCATGTCACCTGCAGCCTCTCCTGTGAGGGGGTGCTTTCCCTGGCGGGGTGCTAAATTTGGCACAACACTGGTTATAAGGATGCTGTGTGGAGCGGCTGTGTTCCAATCACTGCTCAATAATATAATTTATTACAAATTCGTCTCCATTCGTCAGTCTTTGACATTTTTGTATAGTTTTTATTATTTGAGCATTATTATTTTGTGCTTGTATATCATACAGAGACTACAGATACAACAGCCATTCCAAGAATAGACAGTAGGTGGCGACTATAGTACTCCAAAATAAACTAGAATTTCATTAGTAGCCTAGCCATTGATTAAAGGACATGAGGCTACTGCCTGTCCCTAAATACACCAAAAAATCAGTTAAAAACACTCACCAGAGTTTGACTCCAGCTCAAAAGCTCTGCTTATTATCTATAAGGCACACTAAAAATTGTCCGAGTGCCTTATATTCCAGTCGGGTTTTAAGGAGCAGTAAAGCCACTTCACTGAAATGCAGCATTATATAATAGTTTCAGTGAAGTTTCTCCAGCATCGAGGCTGGAGCAGTATTAGTATTAGCCGCTAAGCACTAGTTCTTTCGCCGTTTAGAGGTGAGTATTAATCGGCCTGTAACCTTCTGCTAACCCCAGCTAGCACTGCTGGAGCAGCATTAGCATTAGCCGCTAATAAAAGCACTAGCTCTTTTACAGATTAGAGATTTTATCGGACTGTAGTCTGCGCGTTTACTTTGTTAAAACAAGCTACATGGGCCCAACCCCTAGCTAATATCGCGCTGGCTTACGAAAGCATTTTCTCAAGCATTTTAATAATCATCCTTTAAAAAACCCATTCCACATCATGCTCCAGACTGTCAGAGGTAAGCTCCAGAGTTAGGACACACCTGAATGAGATGAGTGTGTTTCTGCTTTACGCTGATCCACAGGCTGCTCCTCAAGGAGTTCACTAGGAGAACGTTCCAACAGCTGGAAGTAGAGAAAATAGAGAGAGAAAATAGAGAGAGAGAGAGAGAGAGAGAGAGAGAGAGAGAGACAATAAGAAAGTGGGTCTTTACCACATTTGTTTACATATGATGGAGCAATTATGTTTTGACTGATGTCAAATAATCAAATGTAGCACGCCTAGAAGTACTGCCACAGATCTTTTTCTGAAGCTTCTTGGTCTAAAGCAGTAAATGATTATTAGCAATTAAATAATTAATACTAATACAGTTTAACCTTGTGGTTCAATTATTTAACACATCGGATGTTTAAAACGAATATTTCAGATATGAACATGGGTTTAAAGAACTACAGATGTGTGTGTGTATTTAAATGTTTATTTATTACCTTTGATATGTAGTAGTGCAGTTCATTCTGTCTTCCTTCATTCAGGGACGAGACATCGATCCCGGTGGGAGGAGCTCTATCTTTGATTGACAAAGGCTGTTCTTTTATGGGCAGAGCTTTCATTCCTGCACTGCTGTACGTCTCCACAGATGTGTCACATCTCCCAGCCCCCTTCCCTGAGCTGTAACTTGGAGTGGTCAGTCTATCTGAGGAGGTGTGTAACTGATTGGGCATGAAACTCGACGTTGGATTCTGATTCGCTTGAACGTTCACACACTGTTCAAACTGATGGCTTGAATCTGAATGCAGATGATCCAGATTCTTAAAATGATTTGACGTCTGATTCAAAGTTTGATGCAAACTGGCTTCATGGCCTTTTACCATTGATCCCATGTCTACTTCTTCTTGTCTTCTCACTGTTCTATCAAAATCTTTTGCTCTTGACCTTCTTTCTTTCTCTTCCTCTGCTTTCTGTTTCTCTATTTCTCCTCCTCCTCCTCCTTCACCAAGAGGCCGTTCCCAGAGACTGCTCAAATCACTGCCTCCTAAAGCTGCAATACAAACAAGCAAGACAGTATTTAATTTTTTTTAACCATGAGGTCATACATACAGTATATTCAACAAATATTATACACGTATCATTAAAAAATAGTTACAACCAACAGAAATGAAACCTAATTGGTAGCCGCACCAGACTGTCTCTGAATGATTCAAGGCATTTTCACACCAGTAGTTGGTTTCACACAGGTTGCACCAATAAACCATGTGAGCATGATGTCTCCTCTGATTGGTCAGAGTTGTCTGGTATGGGAGCAAGAAAGTAAATATAGCAAGAAGATTCTGTGTTCCAGCTCGTATATCTGTGCAGTATGAAGCTGTTTTAACACAGAACACTGAAAAGCTGTGCTATCAAACACAGTGCAGATGTACGGGTAGTAAACGGAGTAATGCAGCTAGGAGAACTGAACGCAGCACAGACCGCATGTGTAAACAGCATGGAGCAAAGACAGTGTTTGTTCATAGCTGTGGTAATTAGCGCTGTCTGACTAATATATCAGATTAAACTGAGCATTATCAGCAGTTAAGCTCAAATATAAGAAGTATATTTGATAGCTGGGTCGAATCAAGACTCCTCTAGCAGGTTTGGTTGTTTTGATCCGCACCAGAATGCGATTACTATTTTCACACCTAATTTAACCGCACTAAGAGTACAAAGGAACCAGTGTCTGTTTTATCTGCAACAAATAGTGCTGGAGTGAAAATGCCCTCAAAATGGCAGTCCATTTTTTTTTTTTTGGTAACAAGTCACATGTCCAGAAAGCCTGGGGACATGGTGTGCTTTGCAGTTTTGTCTTTATTACAGCTCAATATTTGTTAACAAGGTCCTGAAACCACTGCACCATTCCAACAGAATAATGCTTGTGCATCTCAAGAACTTGATTTGAAGACACAGATACTATGCCATGGCCAGTCACATCACCAGACCTGTATAGTACTAGGGTACTCTTGCACATGCTTTCCACACCTACCGCAAAGGCTGTATGAGGTGGATTAACGCAGGACAACATTAAGAAGCTCTACAACTTACAAGTTACACACTACTTCTATATTTGTTTTGCAAAATATTGTATGTGTTTTTTTATTTTTTTAGCATGTATTGACAGAGTGTGCATATGCACAGATCTATAAGTAATATGTATCTATGTGATTTTCTAATCCTTATCCTATTTTTGCTCTGTACCTGTGAGATGAGTATCATCCAACACTGGCTCCAAAGGGCAGAACGCATGACTGTGATTTAACAAACCAAAATCACTCTCTCCCGTTCCTCTCTCCATTCTGATCTCCGCTTCCCGTTTCATCGCTTGTTCTTTTTCTCTGGACATGTGAAGAACCACGGCCTGAGGAGGAGCTGCCAGAAAAATGCAGGAGAAATGAGGGATAGATCGGTGAGTCTTCACTTCATGTTCGATGGCAGCGCTAAGTGAAACATTATTATATGTTAAAAAAAAAAAAAAAAAAAGATTATGTTAAGATGAAGGATCACAAGAAAAAATAAAAAAATATTAGAAATAAAAAAAGCAAAAAAAAGTATGTATGCGTGTGTGTATACCTGGAGCGAGGGTGTTAACTGTGCTACAGATTGTTGTGTCTTGATCTTGTGGAGAGGAGTGGGTTTTGGAACCGCCCCACATTGACAACGGAGAAAATATCCCTTCAGCCTGAGACACACACGCACAGGCACACACACAAACAGAAGTCATAAAAAAGTGTTTTAAATATTATATGACACGTATCTATTTAATATAAGTAATTATTCAGAATTATCTTTAGTGTGTTTATCATTAAACCATTAAGAGGTTAATGAACGTGATTTGGCGTTTCTTTTTTTTTTAACAACCTGCTCCTGATTGTTCAGAAGCCTCAGAGTCTCTGTCCAATGAGAGCGCATCATCCCCTGCAGGCGGGAAACTAGCTCCTCCCTCTGACTTTCTAGCCTCCTTTTACAGGTTTCCATGGAAAGCATCTCTTCCTGTAGCGATGTTATCCTACACACACAGAAACAAAAGTCATAAAAATCTAAATAAATTCTCCTCAATTTACATAGCCAATTACCCAACCCACTCATTAGGACTCCCCCTATCACTAGTAATGCCCCAACACACCAGGAGGGTGAAGACTAGCACATGCTTCCTCCGATACATGTGCAGTCAGCCACCGTTTTTTTTTTCGAACTGACGCTGATGCAGCATTGCCGATTAGCATCACAGCGCACTCGGAGGGAAGTGCAGCGACTCTGTTCCAATACATCAGCTCACAGACGCCCTGTGCTATGTACATCACCCTAGGAGTGATGTGGGGAGAGAGAGCACCATCTACCCACCCAGAGGAAGCAAGGCCAATTGGGCTCTCTCTGAGCGCCGGCAGCTTGATGGCAAAGCTGCATGAGCGGGGGTTCAAACCTTCGACCTCACGCTCATAGTGGCTGCGCTTTAGACCGCTGGACCACTCGCCCGCCCCCCCTTAAAAATTATTTTTTAATATGATATGTATATGATATTTTAACATGCGTATCTATTTAATATGAAATCGGCAGTGTTTTTTACTGTTAAGATTCAAAGCAGTCACTTAATAGACTGTGCAGTTTAGTTTTGTTAACATACATAAACTTTATGGACTGAAAAAAGAAACATGAAGTGTTTTTTACTTCTTACATTACTGGAATCTACTTTAATATAGTGAAGACAATTCAGTAAGTGAAAAAATTAAGAAAAAATTACATAATTGCTATCATTGCAGTAAGCAAAGTTTGTGTGGTTCAGGTCAATTACTTAGGTCACAGTATTACATGAAGGACTGAATCTACAGGAATAGAGTTTATTGAACTGCTGGTGCAGCTGATAGAGCGTACTTGTTGTTAAAGTGCAGAGAGAGCTGCTGCTGTTTCTCCTCTTTCTCCTCTAACTGCACCCTGAACTCCTCCATCTGTGTCGAAAGCTCCCGCTCGTGACGAGCGCTCAGATCCAACAACTGCTTCCTGTAAACAAACCAACAATGATCATTTAAGCACAACCTGGATTGTGGCAGATAAGTAAATTTAATTTATGCAGCACTAAGACAAAACCAAAAGGTTCTTCACTAAAAATAATTCAAACAAATAAAAAGGACAATAAAATTATCAAATTAAAAACACCACAGACAGGGATTAGCACACCATTTATGATTACAACTCAAAAGCTAAAGGATAAATGGATGTAGACCTCCACAGTACTGGGACAAATAGAGACAAAGCACAGCTTTTCCTTCACTTCAGTTTAGTTCTAGAAGTCCTTTTCTAGAGTATTTAGACATTGGGCCATATCACATCATACGCAATAATATCAGCAACATTTCTAAATATTTAGAACCATATTATACCCTGAAATATAGTGCCATATTAACCACCCCTAATTTTTAGCAAAAAAAAAAAGTCCTGGATATATGGAGATATTTGGAGAGCATTATTAGTACCGTGACATTCTGTATCATTGACTTCTGTTACAAATCTGATGAAAATGTTTATATTTATGCCATATCATATCATATATGCAATAATACAATTACATTTTCATTTTGTTGCAGTAGAGTATTCTTGAAATATTAATGTATAATATATTGAAGTGTTTTGTTATATCGGCAAGAGTATCGAAAAAATACCATGAAATATTGTGATATAATTTTAGGGCCATATATCCCACCCCAAAGGGGCCCGCCTTACAAGAAAGAAGCAATACTAAAATCAGTCCTAAACTTCACAGGCAGCCAATAAGAAGATGCTAGCACTAGGCAAATGTAGTCACAAATGTGCTCCTGTGGTTGAGTGTGTGTATATCTGTGTTGTTATCTTAGTTTAGCTGTAGAGGTGCTGTGCTATGCAGTGCTGTGTGTGTGCCTAAGTATACCTGTGTTGTTCTCGAAGTTTAGCTGTGGCAATACTGTTCTCCTGCTGTATGTTTGCAAGTCGTTCGGTGACCTGCTGCTCCACACACAGTCTGAGCTCCACCTCCCACTGAGAGCGCTGAGCCTCAAAACGAGCCTGCAGGTAACAGTTCACACACTCTCAGATCAGACCTTTTACTTAAATCAAACTCACACAACCCATCCCAGAGGTACTGGATAGAATACCATTGCCCTCAGGGTATGGTGATCACAGTGTTGCCAGACAATCCTTTTGTATTGGTCAGTGATTTTTTTTTTTAATAATGTAGATTATAAAGCTTTGTGTCATTATTGTTTTTGTGTTTGATTATATTTTTAAAATATAATATGAACTTCAGACCTGGCTCAATGCTCAGTCAATTAAAACTGTCTTTGTCTTTACTCGTTCCAGTGTGTATATATGTGGGAGTGTGTGTGAGTGTGTGTATGCACACCTGGTCCAGTGCTCGGTCAACCCTGGCTGCATCTCTCTCTCGTCTGGTCTCTTCCAGCTCCTGCTGCAACTGTTTTATTGTGGACTGGGCCTCTTCGCGAAGCTGCACTTCCAGGCCCACTCGCTCCTGAACAAGTACATACAGCCATAGATTACATTAGTAATGCAATAACTCATCCCATCCAAAAGTTTGGTGGAGCACCATCGTCCTTCAAGAGAACACAGATCTTTCTACCTACCTCTCCACAGCTCAAGCCCTCTAGCCCACTCCTGGCAGTACAAATTAGGATTAAGGATGGTGACAATAGGTTAATATAGCTGCTGTTCAATTAAAACACATATTTACTTTTTTTTACCATAGTTTAAACCTTGTAGCTGTTCTTTATACTGTGAGGATACCGTATTTTATGGCCTATGAGGTGCAGATCATTAACAGGTGCACTATCAATGAACGTTTATTTTCTGGTCTATTTTCATACATAAGGCGAACCAGATTAAAACGCATTTTAAGCAACAATAGGAAGGAACAGGGGTGTCGCATAGTAATCTACACAGTTTTCAGGTGAGTACAGTGCTTCCGTTTATTTACAGTAAGCTTAGATTTCCAATATTTTCAATAGCACGGTCAGCAGCAGCGCTAGCCCTGCTACCCTGAGTGTTCTCCTAACCCAGGGCGCTACCAGCTAGCGGTTCCACCCACGTAGCTTGTTTTAACATGATAAACACGCAGATTACAGTCCAATATACTCGCCTCTGAAAGGCGAAAGTGCTAGTGCTGTGATTAACTGCTAATGCTAATACTGCTTCAGTCTCTGTGCTGGAGAATCCTCACTGAAACTCCTGTATATCGCTGTACTTCAGCAGAGTGGCTTTACTGCTCCTTAATACCTGCGTGGGAGAATTCATACATAAGGCGAACCGGATTATAAAGCGCACTGACGATTTTTGGGGAAATCATAAAAAACATACACACGCCACAGATATGGTGTAAATCAGTGCATGACAACCATTAAAACAACCATAGATTACATTAGTATTTGTAACATTAGTACATTAGTATATTGGCAACACATCCGTAGTGCATGTGAGGGTATTAAAAGCCACTTTCACACATGCACATTGTTAATGGGTACTAAACCAGTTCAAGGTTCAGTGTGAACACAACTAGAGTGAAAATCTAATCTGTGAAATCTGGGTAAAGTGGATTCAGTAGTTTTCCTGCAGGAGAGTTGGTACAATTTCTGAGCGAACAGTGGAAATATTAGTGGAAAACACAGTGAGGTCATAGATGAGGACTATAAAAGTAAATGTGAATGTGTGCTTCCTGATAAAATAACACTTAAGGACTGTGGTAAAAGAAACCATATATCCTGGAATTAGACTGTAAAAAAAGGAACTAGGGTGTGTGTATATATGTGAGGGACTCACCTGCTCTCTTTCCAACTGCTGTGTGAGGTGTGTAATCTCCTGCTGCAGCTGTGCGTGTGTGTTTTTGCTCTGCTGGTTCTGCTGATCCAGTTGGCTCTGCAGTGTGTGTGAGAGTTTTTGGAGTTTCTCTGCTTTGGCTCTTTCTTCTTCTGCTTCAGACTGTCGTTGCTCTGCACGCACACGCAGTTCCTCCACGCGCACACGTAGCTCGGCCAGTTCACGCTCCTACACACACACACACACACACACACACACACACCAGCAGTGTGTTAAACTTGTTTTGTACCAGGTAGTATTTGGAACTTCTGCTCTAACATGAACAAGAACATGTAAATATCTATACGGAACACATTAATTCATTTACAGTATATTGCATAATGAAAATGTACACAGTTCTGATTAGTGTTCATCATTTGTGTATGTGCACTGTTTGTGTACCTGTTGTTTATTGGAGCTCTGGAGCTCCTCGTTACGTTTCTGTTCTTTATCCAGTGTCTCTGCTGCCTCTGACAGACTCTTCTCAAAGCACGCCAAAGCCTACAACACAAAGGGATCAGAAAACAGAGGAACAAAGTTATAATTGGCACTGGGACATTCTGCTGGACTGTTTGAGAACCCTGCTTTAATTTAAGCACAAAATGAAAATAAAATATCTGAGTCTAAAATTAAAAAAGTTTCCTGCATAAAGGAGCTTAACGCTCTCCTGCTGGATGGTGTGAAATACAGACTGTGTTGATTTTTCTGCTTTTAACACACCAACTACAACTGAATAATAAGGCTCACATTTAAATAAGAGGTGTTTAAGGGCATTTTCACACCTGTGGTTTGTTTCTTTGGTCCGGATCAGTTGACGAGTTTGTTTAATTGTAGTGTTCTCTGCCTCTGTTTGGTCTGGTTTTACACAGGCATAAAACTAAACACACCAAAATGTGCACCAATAAACCACGTGAGCGGGCTGTGTCCTCTGATTGGTCAGAGCTGTCTGGCGTGGGAGTAAATATAAATATACGGAAAAAGTAAATATAGCGAGAAGATTCTGTGTTCCAGCGCGTATATCTGAGCGCTGAAATGCTGTGCTTTTAAACACAGTGTTTGGACGTATTTCTCTCTCTCTCCCCCCTCTTCACTCTTTTTCTTTCTTTGACTCTAGGTTTATAATTTACTGACGCAAACATACATACACTTATTCACGACCAACACTGCATTCATACCCTATTGAACATTTTAATTGATTTATATTTTTTAGTTGAAATAATAAAAGTATCTTTGTTTTACAATTTAAACTCGTGTTGTGTCCCTCTTTTAAGTTCCAAGGTGTGGATGAGCCCATGCCGTAACAATAGGAAAATTACAGAACTGTGCTGAACCCTATGGTGTCAGATATGGTGGATTTAGTTTAAGAGTATGAACACACAAACCTCTCTCTGTTTGTCCCGTGCGCTTTCTGCTGCCTCCTTCTCCTCCTGCAGACGCCTCACTCCATCACTTTTCTCTCGCTCGTGCCGACGCCACCCTTCCACCACCTTCTCTAACGTCTAAGAGAGATAGAGAGAGAGATGATAGTATTAGTCAGATGCTTTACTCAATTTACTTCGTTATGTCCTAAAAAGTAACTAATGTAAATAAAGATCAGTGTGTTTATAAAAGAAACCTTGTCAAGCTGTTCTATCATGATGTCCTTTTTGCGGTCGGCAGACACAGCCAGTGCTAACTGCTGCTGCAGCGCTAATGCTTTATTCTGCAGGGCCAACACCTGTTGCTCCGAATGCTGCAAAAGGAAGGAGCGAGAGCCAGAGTATGAGAAAGAGAGACAGAGAGGTTTAATATCACATCAACATGTTCCACTTTGTTTAACAAATAGTTTTTCATTTAGAATCACTGTCTCTGGACATTTATCCAACGTAGCAACCAGTCAGTCATTAGTATGTATTAACCCAAGCGGATTCTCATTGTCTGTTACAGTTTTTTAATCAATCAATCAGTCATCTTTAATTTAAAAGAGCAAGGGCTTTTCTTTATGTTAATAAGTTTTGTGTATGTGTGTTACCTTGCGTCTGGCTCTCTCTCTTTCCAGACTCTCTCTGATAACTTGTAGCTCAGACAAGGAGGGGAGGGGGGTGGGGTTAACATCAGCACGCAGACGGGAATACCGGGGGAATAACTCCTCTACTCCACCTAAAGAGAGAGCCGCACTGAGAGAGAGAGGAAGGGGGAGAGAGAGAGAGAGAGAGAGAGAGAGAGAGAGAGAGAGAGAGAGAGAGAGAGAGAGAGAGAGAGAGAGAGAGAAAGAGAGAGAGAAAGAAGAGTTTGATTAAAAATTTAAAATTAATGAACAAACAAAATAAACTTTCAAAATATAAAAAGTATGAGTGAGTGTAGTGCATGTCTGTATGTCTGTACCTGAGTAGATGTGAAGTGGTGTCGCTCCCATACGAGTCGTCCTGTAGGTGCTGAGAGACAGGCCTGAGGAGCTCTATGAAAGAACAGGGAGATCAATAACATGGTTATAATCTATAATCACCTCATGTCAAAAAAGTAACAGCCGAAGCATCTTTAGGACTAAAATACATACTACTACTTAATTGACAATATTATAACCTAGAAATTGGATATACTTTTTAATAACACAATTAGCTGTTTTCAGGAAGGAAAGTTGAACCTTGCATAGAAATCTTTGTGTTTATTCAGCAAATTTAAAAATGTGAAGTCCTTAAAAGAACAACAAAAGGAACAATTCAGTCAATCAGACATGTTTGATATCTGACATGTGCTTCTTTTTATTTTAACAAGAGATGCTAAGCTAACATTGCTAACAAAGACTGCACTCTCTGACTGTAAATAATGTGTGTACTAACCATCTGTGTCAGTAGCTGTTGGTGCTGATCTTAGAATTGTCTGTAAATGACTCCTCACATTCTCCATCTCTTCAATATGCCGCCGGCCACTCTACACACACACAAACACACACACATTAGTTGTAAAAAAGCAGTTTCTAAGTCATATAAAACAAAGTCCCCAAAAATCCAAATGTTCTGTTCCCATCATGTGTGTGGGTTAGTCGGTCAACGCTGGAGGGAGTGACCAAATTCCTTATAGGCAAGTCTGTTCACTCTGCGACCATGCTTGTGAACAGACTCCGATTTTTAGAAATTGAGAGAGACCATAATACTGGAAGCCGAAGGTCAAATACAGTTTTCAACATATATTTAGAATTACTAAGAAAATCTGACAAAAACTATTCAGAGAATTTAGATGTTGGAATTAGAATAAATTCTAAATATAAACATATTCTAAATAAAATAACACCACCGCTTTTAAACAAAGTAGACATATTTGCTTATTTAAAATACCAGTTTTATGCAGTGACTATGTGTAAACTAGATCCTGTATGTTTTAAAAAGTTACCAAATATTTTGCACTGTTGTGCACGCTGTTTTGCAGCTTCAGGTCCATCTCTTCCATCATAAGCTCTGCCTCTGTCTGCACCTCCTCTGCTCCAGGCACAACTTCACGAGAGGAATGTACATCCAGGCTAAAATCTGCTTGCTGAGACTCATTCAGCCTGTCAGAGCTCAGAGAGCGTGCAGTTGTAGACATGGCGGAACTGAGATCTGGAGAGGAGGACTTAAAGGAGACCTGTCTGAGAGATCATTACAAGCATAAGCATAACACCAGGTGACCACTGCTTATTATTTAAGAAATTTAAATGATCAGAGAGGTGGAAAGTGGCAGTGAAAGAAACAAAGTGTTACCATGACTACAACACAAATATAGACAGATTGTTCACAATTTTTTCTCTTTAATCAAGCTATCATAGGCTTTAATCCTACCCAGCCAGATGGGCTTTATCCAAGGTAACTTCTATTGGCGGCATTAATCTTGGTGGACTGAAGGGACTTACCTGGCTTTGGCTGAGTGGCCAGTGGAGGTACCCGTAAGTGGATGGCGTGTATTGTAAGTGCTGGTGTTGCAGAGCTCCTGCTCTTTGCTGCGCTGAAGAGAAGTGTAGAGGTGTGCGGTGACCTGTCGAGAAGAGGAGAGAGGAGAGGAGGGCCAGGAGCGAGTTAGAGAAGGAAAAGAAGAGGAGAAAGGAGGAGGAGATGAAGGCAGTGGCTCCACATTGCTCAGGACCACTTCAGCTGCGTCCATGGACATCTTTTACCATGAAATAGACAGAGAAAGAAACATCAATTAAGACTTACAGAAGAAATTTACAAGATTACAAATACTCTACATTTTTAAACATTAAAATATCTGTTTTGATTAGACTGTTCAATATAAACATCACATTTTATTCTGATATTACACACGAGTGTAAATATTAACTATATCGCATCTACAGATGTAGAAAGCTCACTGTTTGATTGTATGTATGTATTTTAAACTGCTCTTTGAGAACAATCCAAAGCTGCCAGTATGTGAAACAATGTAGTTAGCTCCTGGATACCATGAATAAAGCACAGAGATTAGAGTTAGGAAACTGAAAACTAACAGCCTGGCAACAGAAATGATGCAGTTTTGTGTGCAGTACATTGTGATCCATCAAGACCATAAAAACGCAGCAAATCCTGAAAAGCTATAATCCAATACACCAGTACACATAATACATCACACGTAGCTCACATTCTCTCTCTAAAGATTAAGGGAAACTAATAACAGTACCCTTTGTAGTACTACTACCTGTTTAATGTTATTACTCTCTTTATAACTTGTCATCACTAGTAATTTATAAAAGGGGTGTGTCATATCGAATCGTACACAATAATATCGCCAACATGTTTGAATTTCATGAATGATATTATATCCTGAAATATCATGCCATATCACCCACCCCTAATATTCACATTGCTGTTTTAGCAAAAGGAAAATTCACACTTTTTATTCCCATTATATATATGAAGATATTTGGAGTATCATAACATTCTGGATCATCGACTTCTGTTACAATCTGATGAAAATTCTTGTATTTTTTTATATCTCACTTAGAGGTGTGTATGCAAAAATAAAATTGTTATAGTAGTGTATTTTTTTATTTTATGTTTTGTCATATCACCCACCCCTAATCTATAATTTATTAATAAATTAATCTTCTGAAGCAGGTGTAACACTTAAGAGTTTAGGAACACCTTCCACAAAACTATTCATAATTTTTTTTTCAACATATGCAGACTTAATAATGGTACTATTTATTAAATATCACTTTTTATATAAAATGTGCATAAAGTTATCCTTAAGCAGTGTGTAAGACTGGTGGAGGAGAACATGCCAAGAGGTTGTTTTCATTGCATTATTTGAGGTCTTAAAGCTCTGCATCTTTTTTGTTATTTCAGCCATTTCTCATTAACTGCAAATAAATGCTCTAAATGACAATATTTGTATTTGGAATTTGAGAGAAATGTTGTCCGAGGCTTATAGAAAAAAAAAACAATAATCATTTTACTCAAACATATACCTATAAATAGCAAATTCAGAGAGACTGATTCAGAAACTGAAGGGGTCTCTTTTTTCCAGAGCTGTATAAAAGAATTTAACGTTACTGTGACTTCACGGAGTAACCTTCTCAAATTAAAGCTAAGTGTCAGTTAACTAGTATTTTCCCCCAAAACAGTGCATTTTAATGCATTCATATGTCACTAACGTTATATGTTAGCGAGCTTAACTAGCTTCAGGCTACAGTTCCCTGTGTTAAGTGTTAACGTTGAAGTTCGCTGCAATGTTTTGGTCTCTAACGATAACTGTAAGCCATAGAGTCGTTTCTGTGGAGAGTTTAATCGCTTTCAGTGTTAATTCATCGTCATTTCGCTGTAATTACAAGCTTGAATAAGCAGAAGTGGCTAAGTTAGTTGTTGAGTTTAACTCTCAGCAGCTCCGGCGATTTATATTCTCCTCTGCTCTGCTCAGTTTAAAGAGAGTAAACCTAGTTAGCGTAGCTAACCTAGCTATAGTTAGTTAGTTAGCTGATTAGCAGTGCTAATTAAAAGTGCTAGTTACATAATGAACTAAAGCGGATAATTTACACGGATAACACCCGGGTTATCTGTCCCGAACTACTGCTCTGAGTTTATATAGACTGTAAATGAGCTGTTTATACAGAGTTTCTCACCTCTCCTGAAGTCCCAAACGGACCTGCAGCTTTCAGCGGCTAATGCTAAAGCTAATGCTAATACTAAAGCTAAACAAGTTTCCCGGGCCTATCAGCGCCATAGCAACCACGCCGCGGACGTCACCAACCGTCAACACAGCGCAAACGGGCGCCTCTGCTGGACGGCGGCAGCAGACCGTCTCTATTGAGGAGATTTTCAACATTCTCCACTCAAACTTTAACCTTTTTTTCTATTAACCAGAGCCACTGTACGATATTTAGAGGTTCTATATATTTAGCGGCTTCACAACCTTAAAAGATTCATAGCACCACGGTAAACACATATGTAAGTTACCAAACTTTGAAACAAAAAAGTAATGGTTTTATACTGTCTAGTACTCGTTTGAACTACCCAATACGTTTTAAATTTAGTCTTACTAATTTAGTCCTCCTTAAAAAGGGAATAGGTTTCTGTTTCACCTTAAATGCTGCCGTTTTATATAAGGAATTAAGCTAGTTTCACATCAAATCATGCCATGTTCACACAGTCACACTTTTAAATTTAAATAAAAATTAATAATATCTTTTATATCTTCTAATAATATCTAATATCACCGTTCACCTAAAAGCACGGGTAAGCCCCAAGATTCAACTCCGGTAAAGTTGGTTTCATATTCGCATATTCGGATTTATTTCTTCAATAGCTTTAGCTGCGTGGTTTGGATGTCAGCATTTAAAATAAGCAAGTATTAACCATTTTGCACACACAGTTCAAAAGCTATTGAGGGAAGAAATCCAAATATGAGAATATGAAACCAACTTTACCGGAGTCAAGATTCAGAACCTTTAAATAACCGTTGATTCAGAATTCAGTCAGAATGTTTACACTAACCTAGGACTATTAGACAATGTAAAATTAAGGTTTATTACAGTATTTAGTACGAACCATAGTCATGGGAAGATATAAGGTGTTCAGCAGCTGTCTCCAGTCTTAAAAGCAGCACCACAGTAAACATACGTAAATCAAACTTTAAAGCTGCAAAGTGATAAGTGGGCACTTGCTGAGTTTTATATGACTAAGGACTATTACTCCTAAAATACAACCCTCAAATACACCAATACACTCAAAAGTGTTTTACCATTCAATTCCACCTTAAAAAGTGAAATACTTTTTTCTAAGTGGTGATAAATTCAAGTGTTGAGGTCCACCTTAAATGCCGCCGCTATATTCACACAAACACTGTTTTGTATTTGACAACAGTGAAGCCGTTACAAGGGCCTGCTGCACCATATTTGCTGACACAAAGCTGCACGTTGGAGAACAAACAGCTACAAGTTGATTTCTTACCATTATAGTTATTCCACCTTAAATTCCACTCCTGCATCTTTTAATGGGTTCATATTCATATTAACCTCGAACACAAAATAAAACGTGCACTTTAAAGCAGTGACTAAATACATCACTAGATATTTCTGAATAGGGGCATAGCTTTGTTGGGAGTGTGGGGGGTCTAGGAGTAAACCTCCTAGATTTATACTGAAAAGAAAAATATCTTCTAACTGGTTTCTGTTAGGTACATACATTATATGAGAACTACGATCCATCCACTACAAGAGATGCAGATTTTGTCGCCCATTTTCGCTGTTCTAATTCTAATAACAGGGTATATTTTAGTATTCCCTGTCTTTTTTTGTTTAGCTGTGACGATCCTCATGGACGCACAAGGGGGTACTGTAGTACTCTCATAACTGTAGTTCTGTACTTACATTACCTAACATTTGAAAGGCTTTGTTATGTATTTATTCCCACATACGGGACTACAATTTCCAGAGGACCATAGAATTCAGCGAAAAACAGTAGTGTTAGGTAATTCAGCCTGTAATTTTCCCAGAGGACGTCGTTCCGCACAGGAATAAAATCACAGAGGACCCCATAAAAGAGAAAATTACCCCAGGACTCCCTGAGAAAGAATCCCATCCAGATTAGGGCTTTAGTGAGTTTATGTACTAAACAATCACAATTCTTACTCTACCTCTCTTTGTCCCTTACAGTTAAGCACAATGTTTGAGTAAATCACACACAGACAAGCTATCATACATCTGCTTTACTGTTAAATAAAAAAAGAAACGGTCAGACTGGATCAAAAGGAACTGAAGAGTGGAATTCTGTTACAAAAAGCAGAGTTTTTACAGCTCTGGAATGTCGGAACGAGAGGGTGGAGCCTGTTCCTGTGCATCCTCTGATCCGCAGGATCGACAAAAGACAGCAGTCCCTCTTGCACAGAGGTAACAAGTGTGTGTATGTGTGTGTCGGGTTCAGTCCATCTGAGTGAGAATTGAAGTGTAAGAAGTGTGAGTGAGATCTCACACACCCCTCACAATGTGATCTTGGTGTTGCGGAAGCTGGAGTTATCCCTGAAAGGTAGAAAGAGAAAGAAAGAGTGAGATATTAGAGATATTAGTGATGCTATAAAAACACCAAATCAAGCCAGGCTCACATTTGCTTTAATTACACAACAACGATCTATTCTATCAGTGTGATCTTTTACAAACACACACAATGATTACATCTGAAGTCAGAATCACAGTCTAATAAGTGAATAAATTATATAGAAAAAAGCTTATGCTGTTGATACAGTTACTCTTGATATGGTTGCTTTGCTGTTTGATTGCTAGGAAGTTGCAAGTTTACAACTATCATGACTGCAGGGTTTGTGGTTGGCTTGTGTTTGTGTCGTACTTGAGGCTGTCGTTGTGGGTCTTGTATTCCATGATTGTGTTGGGGGGGAGGTTTAGGACCCTCCGCAGTGTGTCTCTGATTCGGGATGTCGTCACCTGATCACTCGCCGTTTTATTCCAGATAGACAAAATGTCCTCCTGTAGATAAGAAAATGCACACAAACCTGGGTGAAAACAAGGTGCTCTGATTGGCCAAAAGCCAATTCAGTTTAATTTATACATTAAGCACTTTCCCTAACAATACTGCCCTCAAGGAGTAACATCTTACTAAAGATTCAACCTAAAACAGACAAATACAATTACACAAATAGCATTAACACGTACACAGGCCAAGACATAGCAGGTAAGTGATCACTAATTTTCTTCATGTGTATTAACAAAGATTCTTTCTTTTTCCAGTGTAACAAAACCCCAGGACCCTCTGCCTCCCAAAAGGTGGATCCATCCAACAAAGAGAAGCTGCCCTGGTTCCCTTTGCCTCCCTTTTGCCCCTCTGACACCCATGCAGCACAGGATTAAAGGGTAAAACACCGGAGCTTTTTCCATTTGGTCGGGGAGTGGGCATATTTGTGAAGTGTACAGCTTACACAAGCTCACCTGAAAACGTATGGAGACTACCACTCCACACACTTCCTCTCCCACCATGAACTGCTCTCCCAGCATCGCCAGGATGATGTTCTCCCAGAATCGTGAGGCCAGACCTTTTCGCAACCGGATTATCCACTTACCCCCATTTTTATTTGCTTCATCCTGAAACAGACACACATACAGACACATGATAATCAATCAATAAAGACGTAACACAGAAATTCACATAAACTTGAATGAATATTTAAAATGTAGAGAAACACAGATGTTTTTTTTTTTTTTTTAAATAGACTTTTTTATTTTTAATAAGACCCCCCCCTAACAGAGGCACACATACCTCCCACATAGGTTTGATGCCCTCTTTAAACAGATGGAAGTCACTGTGGCCCGTCAGATCCCCCGGCCGCACAAGATGGCTGTAAAATTTCCAAAACTGCTCCACCTGCAACAAACATGTACAATCAAATGGCTTGTATCGTTAATTTACAGCACACATGCAGGTCTGTGTTAGTGTGTACAGGCATGTGGGGGTTGGGTTGTTGATTAATTAAACACATACCGAGGCAACTGTGCCAATCTGTCTGATGTTCTGCTCATAGCTCTGTGTGTTGGCTGGTCTGCTGGGGGTCCGACGAGAGTACCAGAAAGTGTAGTTATACTGTAGGGGATGTTCCCCTGGACCTGGAGTTATAGTCTTCAGAGAGAGAGAAATAAAGAAAGAGAAAGAGTGAGAAAATTCTATACCAAACCATAATTTGTTCCAACACTGCAATGTGATTGGCTAAGAGACATTCTTTGAGTGCCATTATCAGCCGGTAATGCACTTTATGCAATTTCTCCATGTATTATTCTGCCCCATACAGGTAGGCTAGCAGCAATGTAGCTCTTACAAAAAACAAACAGAGCAGCTACAAACAGAGTAGCAATGGAACTATTTTAACTCAAAGAATGTTTATAACCAAACAGATCGTATTTTCTCGTCCTCTTTAACTAAAAAAAAAAAACAATCTTTTGATAAACAGCAATAGTGGAACTGTGATATAATCGCAATAATACACTTGAGGTAGCACTCCCTATTGTGCATTATTACTTAAATATAAACCACAAAGATACACATAAACCCAAAAAAGAGTGTTGGGTCTTTTGAACTGCTAATGTGGCCTAGATCCTGCTGCTGTAACATGCGACCAACTTGCCTGACATACAAACAGACCAATCAGAGACCACTGATTTAGAATGAACTGTGTCATAGGAAAGCCACAGCCAGCATGTCTGTCTGCAATAGTGCACAGTAATATTCACAGCGCCCTGTACTGTTCTGTACTCTCTCACACACACAGACATAAAAAAATACACACTTTTCTCCGGTTAGAGCTGTCCAGGTCACGCTTTTCCTCCCGTACACACACATTATCCTCACGCTCGTCAACCTCCTCCTCCTTCAGCCTGCAGCAGGAAATAGAAATAGAGTATCATGACTGTATCAAATGATAATGACAAATTAGGTAATTATTTAATACACCTTTTCAGAATTTTGCAGGTGATTAAAATGTGTACGATACTAAAACAACAAATGATTAATTTGTTGCCTTGTCTAATAAAATGATTCATGACTCATACGTTGTTTATCATGTTTATATTATCAGGTTTAAATAATATATTCGTAAACATAGTAACTTGAGAAATCTGCATATTATTTACTGACTGAAAAGAAACGGATTTCATAATAAAGTTAACGATTATTAAGTAAGTTCACCAATCTTACTTTAAGTATTTATAAGACTTTAAATATTTATATTTCAGCTCACAGTTTAGTTTGCTTAAAATAATAATAAATGAAATGTAGCTTAATTCAACAAAAAGTATTTACACTACTAAACAAAACTCAAACGTTATTAATTTAACAAACAAATAAGCTTAGTTCCCCAGATAAGTTTACCCATTAACACCAGCTTGTTTGTGTTAGCTAGCTAAGCTAACTGCTAGGTTAACTCACTGCTCGAACTGATTCATTCCGGTTCCGATGATTCACGCTCAAAAAGTCCTTCTCTGTTCCGTTTTCTCGTTAAATTTCGACACAAACTGTAGAAAGGTTGTTCACTTCGGTGTATGAAACGAAACCTTCACCAGCTTTTCACTTAAAACGCGAAAAAACTACAGAAGTCTGAGCGCTAAGCTAACGCCACCGGCTAGACAGGTCCACACCGCGCAGGCGCACTACACACATGCGTTACACCGAGACTGGACGGGACCTCGGAGAGGACAAAAAAGAGTGAAACTCTGACAGTAGCTGTGTCGCAATTTAGGAGCTGCATCCTTTTAAGGATGGGTAGTCCTCGACGGCTGTACTGAAATTTCCTGTTTGAGATTCTACCTGCCGCTCGTTTGAGATTAAGATAGGTTAAGACAGGTTTTGGGCAGCAATGATGTAATGCTATGCCATAGAGTATAACTGGTTGAACTAATTGGACTGGTTGAACTGCTGACTGGTGACCAGAGTTTGAAAAATGCATTCAATATTGAAACATTTGATGTTGTTCTGTGTTGACTTATTGGGGTCATACACACAAACATACAATTTATTTTTAAAAAAAAATCAAGTTTGTCTGTCACTAGTCTGTCCCAATCCTTTATTTTTATTTTTTTTACCGACAACTGTTTAAATTTTGAACCGATTCCTTTAACACAAAACAGTACAATATGTAACAGCACTACAGGCATAATTCTTAAAGCTTTTAAACTCCAGTTATTAATCTTTTAACGATTCTCTACCTGTTGCTCCAGCATCAGCTCACCAACAGAGGCAGGTTAAGGCACGGGCTACTCTAGACTGTAGTGTTGCCAACTCCTCAGTACGGAAAGTAGCTATTGGCTGTCCTAAAAGTCACTAAATGACCTCATTGCCTAATTTGCATAATGCATGTTTTTAAGGTTGTGGGAGAGTAAAGCTAACTTCAGCCTCGTGTAAAACGCACCCTAAATATGTTAAAAATTAACTCTAACTCTGCTTCTTAAATAGGCAGTTACTTCTCAAAATAACTAGAAAAACAGCAGTACTGTTATTCTACGTTTATTTTGTTTGTTTGTTTGTTTTTTAGAGGCAGACACTGTGGACGAAGTGAGTGACAGGCTACGTGGTGAATGAGGTGAGACTGGACTGAGACTGTGTGAGTTAAATTCAGTGTTTTCTTTTCATGGCTCACTTGAAGACGCGTATATATTTACATCCCTGCTCTGTAAATACGGGGCGGGGTCAGTCAGCGGCAGCTTTGGGCATGCGCAGTTGATTTATAGTGTGTTCGTGGCGCTGTGAGGTTCTGCAACGAATGTGTGTGTTGTGGACGGGGCTCACGGCAGCACTCGCTGCTAGGTGAGGTCAGTAACTGAAGAGCACGTGTTCATCTCAAAATCGCCAAAAGTCTCCAATAACACCACAAATACTCGCTAGATTTGTCGCTTTTTTTTAACAAAAAAAGCCGCTAGGGGTCTGAATAGTCGCTAAATATAGTTGGCAACACTGCTAAACTGTTGCATTAGGGCCCATGCAATGATGGGCCCACTGATTGGCCACGTTTTTTAATTAATTATTTTTTACCCAACCATCCGCCCCGCCTCGCGCTTCAATCAAAGACCTTATTAATGATGGGAATGATGAGTTTGTCTGTGTGAGTGTGCTCGTGGCCGCTCGTGCTGTCGCGCTGTTTATCGCGCGCCCGGTTAACAATATAATAGGCTAATTCAAAGTGTCTCGGGGTCCTGATCACCTTAATCCACCACTGTTCACAAACCAGTCAGCAGGGTGTAACAGTAATATAGCGTCTGTACTGCACAACCTGCTGTAGAACAATGAACAAATATACAGGTACGTTTTCTTTGCTCACTTCACTCTACTTTCTAAAATTAAATGATTATCATGAGCAAGTGTTTAGACATTATCATAAAATTACTCCTATATTCCCATAAATTAAGAACTCACTCGCGGGCTCACTCTGGTGTTCATCGGTCATTTGCTGGTACAACAGGGACAAAAGCCAGTCGGTATTTTCTGTCTGTGAATTTGTTGTTAAAACGGTATGTTTACTAAAGTTAGCTAAGCCTGTGCCTGGTGTCTCGGTGAGGTAACTGGTACAAGTGAAAATATGTAAAGGCTGCTCACTCAGTGAGATCATTTTTCCACTGTGATTTTGGGATAAAAAAAAAAACTAAAATAGTCCAATCACTATCGAGCTCAAGTAAACCATACCCTATGCTGGTCATGAGCTAGTTAACGAGTTAGTCGAAGACCAATTGGTTCCTTTAGCAGTGTGGGCAGTGTGCCAAGTCCTGCTGGAAAATGAAATCTGCATCTCTATAAAAGTTTTTAGCAGAGGGAAGCATGAAGTGCTGCTGTAAGATGTGCTGTAATGAAGTGCTAGGAAAACACTGCACTAACTTTGAACTTGATATAACACAGTGGACCAACACCAGTAGATGACATAATATAATACATATATAATATATATATATATTTTGAGAATTGGCTGTAATCATTAACAAAAAAGAAATGAGGATGAAAATAGATCACTCTGTGTGTAACACATCTATATAATACATTTCACATTTTAACCTTAATTACTAAAATAAAGTAACTTTTCAATGATGTGTGTGTGTGTGTGTGTGTGTGAACGCATTTGTCAGACATTTAAAGCTGCAGAACACACTTAGCAGAAATGCGTCAAAATACTTTTGAAATCGTGTGTTTATCGCATGTCATAAACTGAATGCAGTTCCTTAAAGTGACACAAGATGGCAGCATGTTAACATGTTTAGTAGATGAGGCCGCGCGCGTGAATGTGTGGGTACAAACGAGTCTGTAATTGATCCTAATTCTTCTTTTCAGAGGACAGTAAGGAATGAAAGCTACACAAAGAGAAAGAGCAAGTGAACAAAAGTGAACCAGACTGAGAGAGAGAGAGCAAAAAGAGAGAGAGTGAGAGAGCAGAAAGAGAAAGAGAGTACTGTAAAGAATGCTGTGTTCAGCTTGTCTGAATTCTTTTATTTGTTTCACTCGGTCAGGGAACTGAATTCAAAGTGGAAGGGCATAGGCCAATTTTTGGCCAATTATCACGTTAACACACATAAAAGCGTGTGTGTGGGTGTATGCGTGTGTGTGGCACTCTGGTTCTGTTTCTGTTTAAACTGAGCTGTAAAAATGATAAGAAAGAAGACACCAAAAGACATATGTCAAACTGTCCTTTTCTCACTAACTCTCTCTCTCTCTCTCTCTCTCTCTCTCTCTCTCTCTCTCTCTCTCTCTCTCTCTTTTTCTCTCTGTTTTCTCAGCTGTTCTCTGTCATTCTGTTGATTCACACGTTTGAAGAGTTTGTTTTCCCACCTCCTCACTCTAACCTATCACTTCCTCAGAGAGAGCGAGAGAGTGTGTGTAAGTGACAGGGAGAGAGAATGCAATAATTTTATTAGTAATATAAAACGTCTTATTTCATATACTTGATTAGAAATTAACTTAGTTATTTTGTATTTAATTAATCTTTGTATTTTGGGCAGTCTTGGAGAAAAGGTGAAAAGACGAACACAGTGATGTTTAAGAAGTGAAATAGCTTATAGGATTTACAGAAAGTGTGCCATAATTCTTTAAACAAAATTAGTCAGGTTCTTAAATTTAGGCACCCCAACAGAAAAAAAATCTGTCAATATTTAGTAGATCCTCCTTTTGCAGAAAAAAACAGCCTCTAAATGCTTCCTATAGCTGTCAATGAGAGTCGGGTCTCTGGTTGAAGATATTTTGGATGATTCTTCTTTACAAAACATCTCCAGTTCAGGACAGACCACTTTAAATTACACCACAGATTTTTAATAATATTCAGGTCTGGGGACTGAACATTCCAGAGTGTTGTACTTGTTCCTCTTCATGAATACTTTAGTAGATGTTGAGCAGTGTTTATGTTTAGGGTCATTGTCTTGTTAAAGTATCCAGCCCTGCCGCAACTTCAACTTTCTCACTGATTCTTGAACATTGTTCTCAAGAATCTGCTAATATTGACTAAAGTCCATGCGACCCTCAACCTTAACAAGATTCCCAGTAACTGCACTGACCACACAGCCCTTTGTTTTCAGGTTAAGAGTTTTGTTTTGAAACTCCCATTTTGCCACTCTTCAGAGAAGATGCAAAGAGGAGAAAAACTTGCGATTGGCACCTTAACCCTTTCTCATAATAGGATTCACCTGTGTATGCAGGTCAAGAGTCAATGAGCTTACCAAACAAATCCAATAATTAGTGCTAAAGGTATTCAAATAATAAAACAATGAGGGTGTCCAATTTTATGCTCCTGCCTTATTTAGTTTAAATAATTATTGTACACTTTCTGTAAATCCTATGAAATGCATTTCACTTCTCAAATATCAGTTTTTTCTGAAAAAAAAAAAAAACAGAAATTGCTGATCCAAACAATTTATAAAGGAAAATCATGAAAATGATCAAACCTTTTCATACCACTGTACATCATATTATATATTATACATTTCCATATTATAATACATTTTGTATATTGCTGCATTCCAGGACTGCAACACATTTAAAGAAAGTTGAAATGGTACAATATTTACCACTTTGTAAGGTTACAATTCCTTTGCACTTGAAGGTTTTGACACTGAATATGTGTAAAATGACAATTATTTTTGTGGATGATATATTGTCCCAGAAAATATTGCAATAAATGGTAGTAATTTTGAGACCATTAAATACTACTGACATAATGATAATAGAATAGCATAACAAAGCAACTATACCCTATTAAATACAAAAATATATACTAATCATAGGCATAATCATAATCATAGCGATCATAAAAATATATATTTTTTCTTTACTTACTGCAGTACACTTTGTGTGTATTGAGTCACAGTTATTGAAGCATTGGTTATTGCATGATACGAATAAACACAATAGATGATATCATGATTATCAAATATTATTGATGTCATGTCCATTTATTGTATGATAAGTTGATAATTTAATGACCATGATTGCCGAATGATGGTTCTTGATGCTGTGCCTTCTGAGAGAGCAGAGATCACAGCTATTCAGCTTAGGCTTGTGCCCTTTCCCTTTATGCATAAAAAATACAAAATGAAATCCTCTGCCCATTTTTGTATCTCAAAGATCAGCTTTGTGGATAGTTTTGACATCAAATGTTTGAAATCATACCATTATCATATCATATCATCATTTTGTTTGTTTGTTTTACCTCATTACAAGCCCTAAATTCCCCTTGTTGCATCTTTTTCGGAATGTGTTACAGGTCTAAAATGCAGGCATGAATATACAGTTCCAGTCAAATGTTTGGACACACCATCTCATTTACTGTTTTTATTTTTTGTAAATTAATACCAAAGTCATTCAGTCTATAAAAAAACAAATAAGGAATCATGTAGCAACTTAAAAATGTTGAACAAATCAAATACTCAAAATATACTTATCTGGGGTGCTGTTAACTTTCTGTTTCTGAGGCTGATAACTCTGATCAATGTATCCTGTGCAACAGAGATAACTCTGGATCTTCCTTTCCTGGGCCAGTACTGATGAGAGCCAGTTTCATCACAACATTTTTGATGTTCTTTGCGACTGCACTTGAGGATACCTTTAAAGTTCTTGACATTTTTTGGATTGACTGAACGTTATTTCTTAAAGTATTTTTTTGTTATTTAGTTGAGTAGTTCTTGCCATAATAAGGATGGGAACATTACTCAAATATAAATATTTAATGTATACCAACTCTACCTCTCTAAGAAATTCAAGTAATTAACTCTTGACAAGTTCAGCACAGCTGTTACCTGAAAGCTAATAATTCCAGGTGACTCTACCTCATAAAGGTGACTAAGAAAATCCAGCCAAGGTGTTCAAAGAGGAGGATACTTTAAAGTATAAAACATATTCTGGTTTGTTTAACACCTTTTTGTTTACTAAATAATTCCATATGTCTTTCTTGATAGTTTGGATGACTTTGTATACAATGCAAAAAATAGAAAAAATAAAAATTTTGAATGGGACTGTATATTAACAAATGAAATAAAGTTTACCAGAGAGAACATTAACTATCTAGGGTTTATATAGTCTGAAATGGGATTTTTTTTAAGCTTAGTATTAGTTCATTAATGATGCTAGCTGTAGTTGATGTTAATGGTCAGTTCTATAGTGTCAGGTCTAAAAAAAATACTTACTAGAATTGTTTTTTACTAAATATAACTCCTCACTGCAGTGAACTTTCAGTCATGAGCAGAATCTCTTTTATTTCTAATCTCAACCGACTGGTGACACAAAACCAGAACTGGAAATAAAATTTAACCTTCTGTTTCTGTTGAACTCTCTCTTCATTGTGTTCTCCTGGGAAATTTCCGGGGTCACTGAGAACTAACCACAGATCACACACCACAATTACTGCCAATTACAGCACATCCGGAGAGAGAGAAAGAGAGAGAGAGAGAGAGAGAGAGAGAGAGTGAGAGAGACTGGGATAGACAGAGATAAAGTTAATTAGTGGTCAATCAAGCATAACGGAACCCAAAGCAATAAACCAGACGCTCTACATTTCGGCTCCAATCCAACTGACATTAAACAGGAACGCTGAGTGGAGCAGTTGTCATTAGGAGGTCACAGGTTTGATCCCCAGTGAGGCACACAATCATCTGTCAGTGTCTGTCCGGGGGTCCCAGAGTGCATAACAGTCCTCTCTCTTCTAGGTGGGTGGGTAGGATGGTCGTCTTTCTCTCCATTACTCAGTGTGAGTGTTGCTAGTCAGTACGGCATCTATAAACTAATGTAATAGAGTATCAGTTAGCACTGTCCACCAGGAAGGCTTGTTGTTCTTTCAGGGTTGCCAAGTCTGGGTGGGGGATTTGATGGAACTGAAGTTAGCTATATGTTAATTTTTTATCTTGATCATTTCCCCATTCCACCTTAAATTTAGCTAGCCACCGAGACATAGTACTAGTAATTTTTTATGCTTGTTATGTAGAAAGGACACAAGTATGGAGTGAATTTAGAGGCAAAAGTTTACACAAAAAAATTAAACCCGCAATCAAAATTTTAAGAAACGTGAGCCTTGTAATGAGCTGAAACACTTGCTTAGAGAATAAATATAGCATTAATCATAACATTTGTATGACATTTAATTGGAAAAAGTATCTGCTGTGCACTGGAAACTATTGGTTGTTGGGGTGGTAGTGTGATGGTCTGGGGCTGCTTTGCTGCTTCAGGGTGTGGACAGCTTGCTGTAATAGATGAAACCAGGAATTCTGCTGTTTACCAGACAATCCTGAAGCCCACAAACAAGTCCACCTCTAAATGGCTAAACACTTTTTCACAAAGGACAAGATTTGTTTGGAGACCTTTTCTCCTTTATTATATCCATATACATTTGAACTTAAGTAAAATGCCTGATTGCCAGTGGCGTGCAGTTAATATAGTGGGTACCCCTTCTGCAACACCCCCAAACAAAACATTAAGTACACACAAAAACTCACCAGTCAGATGGCCTATTATTGTGAATTAGTTTCACATTGAAGGACAGCCTTTAAAAAGGCTATTTAATATGATATGATACAATTCCATAATAGTTTGCTAACTATTGAACGTTTTACACTAAGCAATGCGTAGCTCCTTCACCAAAGCACCGAGAAGGAGTTAGACAGTCATGGCCCCACCCCCTGAGTGAAAATCATGAATCTGATTGGTTAGATTGTCCTGCGACTTTGCTAATAGACTCATTACTACACCCTTAAAAAAAATCAGCGGAAGGGTCACGCAGTCACGTGGGCAGAAGCCATTTTAAAAAGCTTTGATTGGATAGAACCGCTGTCAGTCAGAAAAGAGTCCTGTAGCAACTTAAAAACGAAGAGTAATGCTTTTAATTAGTTGCTGTTTTTTATTTTAGTTAATTTATAAAATATATCCTTACAGTGTACAATAACAATAATAATATAATATATATTTTTTCTTATTAAATATTATATAATGATTTACATGCACCTATTGTCACCCCTTAGAAGGGCCTTACTGCACACCACTGCTGATTGCAAATCAGATGTCACTGTGGTGGGTGGGAGTTCAAACATCTCAAAAGATCTTTTTTTTTTTTTCAAATCAGTTAGCTCATTTGATTCGAACTACCAAAAGCCCCACTTTGGCCATCACAACAAATAACAAATACTATAAAACAAACAACTACCTTGAAAAGCAAGAACTAACAAAAAACGGAGTCAGACAAACAAAACAAAGATAACAAACCATAAAACACAACCAGTAACACATAATAAATAAACAATGCACAACTGTGTGTCAAAAAAGCATAACAGAGAACGAAGGAAAACACAAGGGGAATATATACACAGACACAGAAAAGGAACACCTGGGGAAGATAACGAGGGGCCAGGGTTACAAACGAGACACAGGTGGGACACTAATGACGAAGCGGAGTGTGGGCAGAGACAAGAGAGAAACAAAACAGAGTATCAAATTTTGTTTTTTTTTATTTTTATCTTAATTAGTTTCATATCTAAGAAGTGAGGGCTTTATCTGCTGACATCTCTGTAATCTGTTGTTTGAGAAACATTTTTCTGCAAACTTAAAGTAATATAAAGCTTCCTCTTTCTGCTAACATTTTGTTTTACGAAAAAAACTGTTAGGTCATCAGCACATTTATTTTGCACTTTTAGTAGTTGTGACTTTCAGTACCACTCCCTAAAAATCGCCAGACCCAGTTTCACTTAGCTCAGGGCACTTATGAAAAATATGAAAATGAAAAATATTTGCCCCCTTTCAGATTTGTTTTTGCATTTTTGTCCTACTTACATTGTTCAGATTATCAAACAAACTTTAATATCAGACAAATATGACCTGAGTAAATATAAAAAGCACTTTTTAAATAATGATTTTATTTATTAAAAATAAAAAACTACCCAAACCAATCTAGCCCTTTGAGAAAAAGTGTTTGCCCATTCAATATATTAACTGTGATTAATCACAAGTTTTGGAAAGTTGAGTCCAATTCACCACAACCAGGCCTGAAAAAAAATAGTGGAAAAGGTTACAGTCATTTCTAAGGCTTTGGTAGTTCTGCAGACCACATTAAGAACTGTTATTCGCAGATAGAGAAAACATGGAACACTGGTGAACCTTCCCAGGAGTGGCTGGCCAACTGAAATTATTCCAAAAGAGCATGGACAACTCATCCAGGAGGTCACAAAAGAACCCCGAACAACATTTAAAGAGCTGCAGGTCACACTTGCCTCACTTAAGGTCAGTGGGTGGGGTTACAAATGAGACACAGGTGGGACACTAATGACAAGGTGGGATTTGGGAAGAGACAAGAGAGAAAAAAAACAGAGTATCACATTTTGTTATCATTTTTATCTTAAATAGTTTCATATCTAAGAAGTGAGGGCTTTATCGGCTGACATCTCTGTAGTCTGTTGTTTGGGATGGAAAATATTCTGCAAACTTTGAAGATGATACAGAGCTTCCTCTTTCTGCTAACACTTTTTTGTTTTCCACGAGAAAACACTGTTAGGCCATCAGCACCTTTTTTGAACTTGTGACTTTACGAAGCACTAGCTTCACATAGCTCAGCACTCTTATAGGTATAAATGTGTCTGATCACTCACTCTCCTGCTCAGAGCCTCAAGCGACCCATCCTCTTTGAGACATCATGAACAAGATCATTGTGTACGAACATGCTGACTTTAAGGGCATCAGCAGGGAGTTTACTAGGAACGTTCCCAACTTAAGCGACGAGAACTTTGATGAGTGCATCTCCTCCATGATAGTGAACGGGAATCCATGGGTGATTTACAGCGATGCCAATTTTGGTGGCTACCAGTACATCTTTGAGGAAGGACATTATCCCACCGTGGACTGGGATAACAGCACCTCTTCACTCGAGATGGTGACAGAAGACCTGACAGATCCTCAGATCACACTGTACGACGAGCCAAACTACGAAGGAAAGAGTATCGTCCTCACTTGTGAGACCAACCTGCTGTATGGCTCCTTCAATGACACGGCATCTTCCCACAAGGTGCAGAGAGGAGCGTGGGTCCTCTACCAGCATAAGAACAGAGGTGGAGTTCAGATGTTAGCCAGAGCTTCACATGACACGCCCGATTACGAATGGTTCAGCAACCGCCTGACCCATCTGCGTCCTTTAAAATCAGGGAAACCCGTCATAACCCCTGAGGTACTGTGGGAGCAGAAAGAAGAACGTGTCAATTCTGTTGCCATCGACGCTGTATGTGGTGTGAACTGTGGATCTCGCGAACAAACCTTCAGCACGGCGCTGAGTCGAGAGTACATGGGCTCAGTCACTGAGAGTTTCAAGTTCAGCAACGCTACACAGATCAGCATTGCAACCAAATTCAGTCTCAATTTGGGAAGTTTGACACCAGAGACGAAGTCCACTTTAAGCAACACCTTCACAGTGGAGCTTGGTAAAACCAACACAAGAACCGAGACGAACAGCATTACAGTCACGCTGCCGGCCACCATCCCTCCACACACCAAACTCACTGTGAGAGTGATTAAAAGAGAGGTGAACCTGAGGATCCCAGTGAAGTTGACCATCACCACAGGTTTTCATCAGAAAACAGAGTATGGGGAGTTCCTGTGTTGCAGTGGGAACTCTATCACCACTGAGTACGAAGAAGAGCGTCTATGATACCCGTTAGTGGGGAGGTAAAGAGCCTTTTGCGCTTAAACATGTTCTGTCTGTGCCTTTTCAGTTTACATTCAGTTGCACAGTGATTGTGATTACTGTTCTTGTACATTTTCAAACTGTACTGTGTATCATTATATATCTGTGATTTTGTAAGTTGTATCTAAGTGTTTGATATAGCAACATTGATTTCAACTTTTTGAATAATTCTTGTCTTCAAAATACTGTTTCCGTAGCTATATTCCTTGTGCATTTTCTTTTACAAAATATACATTTGTCCATGATATCCTCAAAATCTAAAACTGTTTCTTTGATTTGCATGATTTGATGTAAAATAAACAAAATAAATAACCCAAAATGTCTTGCAATTATTATTCTCAACTGACACTTTGTGGACCCAAAAAACTTTTTGGACCATCTTGGCCAAGAAAAGAACAGAGCTACATTTACGGTTTAGTGTTACCTCAGCACTGATTCTAATAAAGTAATAAAGTAATGCCTAAAAATGAATCCGTATAAAAAAAAAAAAAAAAGTTGATTTGAAAACTAGATTTGTATTATCTATAGCTCTGGAACAAATTAAGAGTTTCTGAATCAGTTTCTCAAATTTTGCTATTTATAGATATATGTTTGAGGAAAATGAACATTGTTGTTTTATTCTGTAAACTAAAGACAACATTTCTCCCAAATTCCAAATTAAAATATGGTGATTTAGAGCAATTTATGTGCAGAAAATGAGAAATGGCTGAAATAACAAAAAAGATGCAGAGCTTTCAGACCTCAAATAATGCAAAGACGTTTTAAGAGTTCAGAAATCAATATTTGGTGGAATAACCCTGGTTTTTAATCACAGTTTTCATGCATCTTAGCATGTTCTCCTCCACCAGTCTTACACACTGCTTTTGGATAACTTTATGCCAATCCTGGTGCAAAAATTCAAGCAGTTCAGCTTGGTCTGATGGCTTGTGATCATCCTCTTCATTATATTCCAGAAGTTTTTAATCGGGTAAAAATCAAAGAAACTCATCATTTTTAAGTGGTCTCTTAATTTTTTTCCAGAGCTGTATATACGTAGTAAGTAAAGTGTGTAGAGTGTTTAGGAGTGCAGGTCTACAGTAAAGTATCAATAGCAAGGGCGTAGGAGCGGGCTTGATATTGGGGGGGACACATTTGCCAATATGAACCCAAGCCCACCCTATAGCTTCCTAGAACAACATTTGTGGAAATTACTTTAAATTAAAAGTAAATTATTATTATAAGGTGATTTTACAACCTAAACAGGTTACTCCACATTACAGTTACTGTTGTTAGAAAAAAATATGCATGCAATGTCTGAATTATATACATATAACGAAAATTATCAGTTATCACCTAATATTTAAAATAATACAACAGATTTGGTTATTATTATTATTATTATTGTTATTATGTATTGGCATGTCAATTCTGTCATATATTTACATTTTCTCCTGCACTTTTATTTTTTTCTACTGAGAGCTCTTCTTAAGATGTTGTCCTTTTATGTAAAAGAATGTAACTTTACGTTACATAGAGATTTTTATAAACATCAGGACATGTGGTCTTACTGTGAACTACAAATGAACAGAAGTCACGTTACAGCAGTATTTCTCAACCCTGTTCTTACATATTCTACTGCATATTAACACTGTTCTGCATGTTCTTGAGCTTCCTCTGCTTTAAAGGCATTTAATAAAGTGGTGGTATGATGTGTCTAATACACTGCTGGATATACATGATTAATTTAGGCTCCATAGGGGGCTAAAGGATTTTAACAGGTAAACTCAGTAAATGACTGTTTATTAGCTGATCAGGTGGATCAGGTGGAAAACACAGATTTAGGGCAGTGATCAGGGTTAAGAAACTGCTTTAAACTACAAACATAAAGTACTGTTCTACATTCTGGCTATCCACTACATCCAGCTTCTAGATAACTAGTTAGTTAAATTCATTTTCGTTCATTATAGCTCACACTAAGTCCTGCAATCCTAAATTAATAAACAGTTTGAAAATGAAATAGTGATTAGCTGATCAGGTACAGGTCAAGTTGAACATTACATATATATATATTTTTTTTTTTTTTCTTTAACCCTGACTCCCTATCTAATTAATTTAAGTTAAACTAACTCACTAACACAGCTGCAGTTTATTAATCACAGTGGGTTTAAACTGTGTGTTTTGATTCAGAGACGTGTATTTTTAACCAGTTATCAGAAACATATCATCACAGTTTACGTGGTTAGCCTATCGTTACCTTTCTGTTAGAAAAATCTCCGTATATCCAGATCTGTTTTAGAATCAGCTGAAGCGGCTGCAGCCCGATCCCGCTGCTAAATCTCACAGCGAGGGGGCGGGGCTTCCCCAACAGCAAACTGACTCTCCTCCTCCGATTGGTCCGGTCTGTCTCCTCATTAATATTACGGCTGATGTGAGCGAACTGATTTCATTTTTGGGGGGGACAAATCCACCTATTTCTACCCCCCCCCCCCGGTTCCAACGCCTATGATCAATAGTGCAGATAAATAAACCTATGCTTTAATCATAAATGATTCAGTCCTTAGCTGTTCTCCTCACGCCCAGCCACACTAGGAAGACCTTAGGGACGTGGGTAGGACTGGGGACTTAGGCAGAACATTAGACCTGGGCAAAAATGGGGTCTTAAGCAGGGCTGGGAATCTAGGCAGGATTTGGAGCTTGGGCAGAACCTGGGCGATTTAAAAGCGATGCTGATGAGACTTAATGATTCTGTTTTATGATGCCAAACTAATCAACTAATGAAGTAAAATATTCCGTACGAAGTAAGGATGGAATTTTGACAACCAAACAATACACACATGCTGCCACCTGCTGTTATAGAACATATAGAACTACTGCTCCACACTCTGAGATGTTTTTGTGGTTTATCACTGAATGATGAATGTGAGTAAAAATGTTTGAATTAAATCATAACTAATAAAAGTAAAACTGGTTTAAGAAGTGCTGTAGGTGCATCTTGTTTAAAAGTAGAGCTGACAGTTTTACAATATGTAATAAAAAAGTTCATACTGTTCAGAAAAAAGACTCAGGATAAGCGAGGATCATTTAAATAAACCAATGTTCTACAGGCTCCCATCCATTTCCCCTCCTCCACCCATCAGGAGTGACAACCCAGCATCCCAAATCAAGCAATCTCCACTTTCTCATTTATGAGCGAGGCATGACTAATGGATAATTATACAAATCAGCCACCCTACATGGGTACAGTGTCTGCGTCTGTGTGTGTATTTGGAAATGAGGGTATCTAGGGATTCGTAGAAAGGTCAGTTGGAGGTAAACCTACTCCATTTTACACCCTGTTATGAAACCACACACACACACACCTCAGTGTGACTAACTGAAGGAAAGCTGTTGCAGAAATTCTGATTTTCACGCTCAACTGCTGCAGGAAAAGTGACCATGTGTGTTTTCCTGAAGGCCTGGGTCAAGATAATTTGTTCTGATTTCTCCAGAAAGTGTTGAAGATCAGTGTTTCAGCAGTTTTCACTTTATGAACCATGAACATTAGCCTGAGGCCACATTCAGACTGAGGAGTGTATTCCACTTAAAATCTGGATCCGAACCGCGAGCCAAAGTGGAAAAGAGCAGAGCAGAGCAGGAAGTCTGACACCACATTAAACTTTTTTCACTCTAAATGAATAGACAAAAGAAATGAGCAGTTTGAATCCCAGTGGTTGACAGGGTGGTACAGCTGAAGTGGCATTTCTCATCTAAATGCAGTGTTAGTGGTAACATTACTCAGTGTGAGAACATGAGAGTGTCACACTGTTACTGTGTCACGCAGGCCAGACACAGGACAAACACTTGCACATAAAGATTACCGCATTTTTCACACTATAAGGGGCACCTAAAATCCTTTCATTTTTCCAAAAATCGCCAATGCTCCTTTTAATCCAGTGCGCCTTCTGAATTTTACTAGTCAGGTTGTAAGAAGCAATAAAACCACTCTGTTGAAGTACACCATTATACAGGAGTTTCAGTTTAGTTCTTATTTCTTAGTTTAGCATTATTATTAGCTGCTAACCGCTATTTGCCCATTCAGGCGAGTATTATCAGCCTGTAGCCTGCCTATATTTATCAAGCACAGTTTATGGTGTGTGTCGGGTCGGTAAATCCAAATCAGAGACTAGCCTAAGGCGGGTTTTATGAACAAAAAAAGTTTCGATAACAAGGCAATCAATAGAAAAGGCAAGGCAACTGGATAGTCAAAAAAACAAAACAGGTCAGAAACAGAAGCCAAAAAAAGAAAACTTGTTGCATGATAGATAGAAAACTAGGTGCAATACTTGGCGAGGAGAAGGAGGAAGTGGGGGGTATAAATACACAGGTGAACAGGTGTAAGCATTCACTAGCTGGGTAAGCAGGAACACCGTAGCCTTACGTGAACAGTGGAGAGTGTGAGGGTTCTGGTGAGAGTGCATGCTGGGAATTGGAGTCCGGAGCTTGAAGGCTGATAGCATCAGTCTTGAGAAGGTCTGAAGTCTTAGAGACTTGCATGTATCTACAGTAAATATATTTTATACATTTGTTCATTTCATACAGTTCATATTTCATACATAAGTGTTTCTAAATGCATCCAACTGTTTCCTATATAAACCTACTTTGGGTTTGGGGTCAGAGGTCAGCAAAGGGCGCCAAGAACGATAGAAAAACACAAAGCAGCAATGCTAACACAGCCAGAGAGATGGATGAAGGATAAGTAGAAGAAGGATTGAGAGAGGGATTAAAGACAAGTACTGAAGGGAGGTGTGTGTGTGTGTGTGTGTGTGTGTGTTTGTCCTGCTTTGGCTTTAACAGAATGACTTCAAGCTGTCTGAAAATATTTTCTTGTCTGAACAGGAAGATGAAATGACGTTTGAAGAGTGGGGATTTGTAGACGCACCACACACACACACACACACACACACACACACACACACACACACACACACTTACACATGTGCACGCATTCCCACACCCACACACATACAATTTAAACACAAACGTCATATTAATCATCTTTTAGCTGTAGTAAAAATTTATTTTATTTTATCTTTTCTTTTTATTTTATTTGTTATATATACTTTGTGAAGTTGTCCTGTGGAGAGGTTGAGCTACACTGACTGGGAAACACAGAAACACACACCAGCATGAGAGCAACATACTGTTCTTTATGTACACATTAAAACTAATATTGCAACACAGTCTCTCACAATCTTACACAGTCTCTTTGCCTAAATCACTTTCAGTATTTGTGGTGTTTGAGTGGTGGCTCTACATCTAGTCTGCTACAACTGACAAGAAAATGCCCACATTGTATAATATACCTAGTGTCTATCTATCCATTCATCTAATCTGCTTTTTTACAATAGCTAACACATTAAAATGATGTGCATAGCACAGTTATTTAAAATCTAGGGGTGTAACGGTATGTGTATTCTTTATTAACCGTCACAGTATGGGGGTCACGGTTTGGTTTGCGCAAACGCATGCAGAATACACGATACAGGCAGTCTGTTTAAGGAAACTTGTGGAACCAATGAACGTAATGTGGAACTAACAGGAGTGTTGCACCTGGAAAGTGTAGCTGTAGCACTGTTGCTATTAGCAACTCGCTACTGACTTAACCCATAGCCTGCCCTGAGAAGTTTAGCTCTGAGTATGCTACTGGAAACAGCAGGGTCAGGCACTGTCTGTCTCTAGCTCACTCTCATTTGTGCTGTCCCCTGATCTCTCTCAATTGCTCACTCTCTCTCTCTCTCTCTCTCTCGCTTACTCTCACTCTCTCTCTCTTCACCCCTTTTAGAACTGCTGCTGATGCAGCATTGGACTTGGTTCCGATACATCAGCTCACAGACGCCTTGTGCTGAAGTGATGAGGGGAAAAAGCGCTACCCACCCAGAAAGAGCAAGGCCAATTGTAATCTCTCTCTGGGCCCCGGCAGCTGATGGCTGCTCTCTTCATCCATTTCATTGGAAAGATCTAAAATATTGAAACAAGATGCCTTACAGGCCAAAGAATTTGATGCCGCTTCTGGACATGATAAACGTAAATAAAACAGTAAAGTTTTATTTAGAACTTTTAGAACTATTTTCCTATTTAAGGTATACAGAGGCTTGCAAAAGTATTCATAACCCTTTGAACTTTTTCACCATTCGCTGCATTTACAGCTGCAAGCCTGATTTTCAGGCTGATTTTTGCCCATTCTTCTTTGCAAAATATAGCTCAAGCTCAGCCAGGTTGGATGGAGAGCATCTGTGAACAGCAATTTTCTTTTTTTTTTTTTTACCACAGAAGCTCAAGATATTTAGGTCAGGACTTTGACTGCTCCGTTCTAACACATGAATATTATTTGATCTAAACCATTCCACTGTAGCTCTGGCTGTATGTTTAGGGTCATTGTCTTGCTGGAAGGTGAATCTCTTTCCCTGTCTCAAGTCTGTTCTTTCAGGATTGCCCTGTTGTATTTAGCTCAACTCTGACCAGCTTCCTATTCAAAATTTTGAAATATATTTTTTTAGATATTTCTGGAGAATTTCTATTCTATTTGGTCTTTTCATCAAGAAATTTGGACACAGTGTAAGGGACAGTTTGTTTGTGTGTTAAATTATGTAGTAAACTAAAAATCGACAAAAATAGAGACATTTGTTTTCATTGGACAGCAACGATTTGCAGTATTGTACAGTATAGAGCTGTACTGTGTAGTATTATATTATACAGAAAAGTACAGTATAATAAATCAGTGTAATTTGTAATGTAGTATGCGTATTATAGCGTAGTGTAGAAATATAGTGCTGTCAGTGGTTAAAGTGGAACAATGTGACTGTACTCCTCTAATTTACATGTTAATTGAGAACTGACAGTAAACCTGCCTTCAACATGTTTTGCACCACTACTGTTCTGGAACTGCAGTGTGTGTGTGTGTGTGTGTGTGTGTGTATACGAGTGTGTGTATGAGTGTGTGTATGAGTGTGTGTGTTGACTTAAGGCATGTGGAGTTTGTTAAGAATTGTTTAGTAAATCAAAGTTCCAGAGATGGATGAAACAATTTTCCTCAAACACACGCACACACACACACACCATTAGATGAGCATTCCTCTCTGTTTGTGTCGTCCAATAATATTGTTTCAATTTACAAAGTGGATTTCAGCCAGAGAGAGTTATGGGTAGAGAGGAAAAAAGAACAATCTGGATTGATTCAGAATCAGCATCTCTCTCTCTCTCTCTCTTTCTCTCTCTCTGTCTGTGATTCAGTAAACTCCCCTAAATCCCTCCATCCTTCCTCCTCCTCTCTCCTCCTCTCAGCACAAATATCTCCCAGATGTGAAGAACGAAGGAGTGAGCGGGTAAACGAGAGAGAGAGAAAGATTTTGAGGTGTGTGTGTTGCTTGACAGAAAGAGAGCAAAGATTTAGAGAAGAAAAGTGAAGGAGGCGAGAGAGGAGTATCAATCACGAAACACACACACACACACAAACACACACACACACATCAGGTCCAGCTCAGGCAGAATCGTGGTCCTGGTTAATCCCCTAACAAGCTTCAGTAGGAGAGAGAAAAAGGAAGAGAGAGAGAGAGAGATAGAGAAAGGGAGAAATATGAGAGGGAGGAGAGAATGTTTACTGTTCATCCATCAACACTAAGTGTGTGTGTGTGTGTGTGTGTAAGTGTGTGTGTGTGTGTGTGTGTGTGTGGGAGATAGAGATAAACCCTCATATCTCTTCTACAGTCATTGTGACATTATTTAAGAATTTACCCTGAGAGTGAAGTCAGCGGAGAGAAGGAGGTGAGAGTCTGAAAAACAGCAGGAGTTTGAAAGTAACTGATATGAAAGCACGCTCACCGTCCGCTTCAATAAAACTCAACTACACTCCCAGTCTGCTTCAATATAACTCAACTACACTCCTGTCTGCCTTGCTACAAACTCAACTTTGCTGCCCGCTCTCTTTCTTTCAAATCCAACTATTCTCCACATCCGCTTCAATAAAACTCAACTACACACCCTGTCCATGTCAATATAACTCAACTACACTCCCCATTCGCACAAACTCAAACTCAACCACACTTCACTGCCACTTCCTTACAAATGCAACTGTTTTCCCCATCCACTTCAAAAACTCTTCTTGTTTGTTTCTTGCTCTCTTCAATAAAACATCCATGCTTGTCTACTTCCATTAAACTTATCTACACTCTCTGTCAACTCTACTACAAACTCAACTATGTTCCCTCTCCACTTTACCCTGTCAAAATTAACTGTGCTCCACATTTCCAACCCTTAAAGTCAACAATGCTCCCTGTACCCGTTATTACAAACGTAACTATGCTCTCTGTCCAGTTCTGTGCAAACTTAACTATGCTCTCTGTTTGGTTTTGTACTAACTCAACTATGCTCTTTGTCCAGTTCTGTACAAACTTAACTATGCTCTTCGTTCGGTTCTGTACTAACTTAACTATGCTCTTCGTTCAGTTCTGTACTAACTCAACTATGCTCTCTGTCCAGTTCTGCGCAAACTTAACTATGCTCTCTGTTCGGTTCTGTACTAACTCAACTATGCTCTCTGTCCAGTTCTGTACGAACTTAACTATGCTCTCTGTTCGGTTCTGTACTAACTCAACTATGCTCTCTCTCCAGTTCTGTACAAACTTAACTATGCTCTTCGTTCGTTTCTTTACTAACTCAACTATGCTCTCTGTCCAGTGCTGTACAAACTTAACTATGCTCTTCATTCGGTTCTGTACAAACTTAACTATGCTCTCTGTTCGGTTCGGTACTAACTCAACTATGCTCTCTGTCCAGTTCTGTACTAACTCAACTATGCTCTCTGTCCAGTTCTGCGCAAACTTAACTATGCTCTCTGTTCGGTTCTGTACAAACTTAACTATGCTCTTTGTCCAGTTCTGTACAAACTTAACTATGCTCTCTGTTCGGTTCTGTACTAACTCAACTATGCTCTTTGTCCAGTTCTGTACAAACTTAACTATGCTCTTCGTTTGGTTCTATACTAACTCAACTATGCTCTCTGTCCAGTTCTGTACAAACTTAACTATGCTCTTCGGTTCTGTACTAACTCAACTATGCTCCCTGTCTTTTTCATTACAAACTTAACTATGCTTCCTGTCCTTTTCATCACAAACTCAACTATGCTCCCTGTCTTTTTCATTACAAACTCAAATATGCTCCCTGTTTTTTTATTACAAACTCAACTACGCTCCCTGTCTTTTTCATTACAAACTCGAATATGCTCCCTGTTCTTTTCATCACAAACTCAACTATGCTTAATGTCCGGTTATCTACAAACTCAACTAAGCTCCCTGTCCTTTTCATTACAAACTTAACTATGCTCCCTGTCCTTTTCATTATAAACTGAACTATTCTCCCTGTCCTTTTACTACAAACTCAACTATGCTCTCTGTCCAGTTCTGTGCAAACTTAACTATGCTCTCTGTTCGGTTCTGTACTAACTCAACTATGCTCTTTGTCCAGTTCTGTACAAACTTAACTATGCTCTTCGTTTGGTTCTGTACTAACTCAACTATGCTCTCTGTTCGGTTCTGTACAAACTTAACTATGCTCTCTGTTCGGTTCTGTACAAACTTAACTATGCTCTCTGTTCGGTTCTGTACTAACTCAACTATGCTCTCTGTCCAGTTCTGTACAAACTTAACTATGCTCCCTGTCCTTTTTATTACAAACTGAATTATACTCCCTGTCCTTTTCATCACAAACTCAACTATGCTCCCTGTCCTTTTCATTACAAACTGAATTATGCTCCCTGTTATTTTAATTACAAACTTAACTATGCTCCCTGTTTTTTAATTACAAACTCAACTATGCTCAATGTCTGGCTCTGTACAAACTTAACTATGCTCCCTGTCCTTTTCATCACAAACTCAACTAAGCTCCCTGTCCTTTTCAGTACAAACTTAACTACGCTCCCTGTCCTTTTCATCACAAACTCAACTATGCTCCCTGTCTTTTTCATTACAAACTCAACCATGCTCAATGTCTGGTTCTGTACAAACTCAACTATGCTCCCTGTCCTTTTTATTATAAACTCAACTATGCTGCCAGTCCTTTTTTTATTATGAAATCAACTATACTCCCTTTACCCTTTACTGCAAGCTCAACTATGCTCTTAATCCTCATTATTACAAACCTAACTATGGTGTCTGTCTGGTTCTGTACTAACTCAACTATGCTCCCTGTCCTCATCACAAACTCAACTATGCTCCCTGTCCTTTTCATCACAAACTCAACTACGCTCCCTGTCCTTTTAGTCACAAACTCAACTATGCCCCCTGTCCTTTTCATACAAACTTAACTATGCTCCCAGTCCTTTTCATTATAAACTCAACAATGCTGATATATATATATATATACTGATTTCTGTTTAATATATTATTAATAGGTTTAAACTAGTGTTTAACTGGTGTGACTATATGACTATGTATTTTGTGTGTGTGTGTGTGTGTGTGTGTGTGTATGTGTGTGTAGACACAGGAACAGGACGTAAGCAGCCAGGAAGTCGACAGGTTACTGCAACTCCCAAAAGGACAGGCGCTTTCCGTCCCTGCTTGGGGTCAAAGGTCAGCTGTAGGATGAGTAAAAAATGAAAGTAGTGATAATGAATAATAGAAATAAAACGAGTAACTAAAAACAGAGTATATAAAATAAACTTAATATAAAATCAGACCGTAATGTTAATGATAATCTAATTAAATTGAAAATAATAATTTGTGTAAAAATACCTTTTGAGTTAAAGAAGAGGAGTCAAAATGCAGGCCGGTCCTCTGAGACACATTTACACAGCTATAAACTCACTGACTGTAACTTCCATTCACCAACAGACACACACACACACTCACACACACACACACACACACACACACACACACACACTGTTGCTGATGTGTATTTACTGAATGACTCTTATGTGGTTCTACTTTCTCCGTCAGATGTAAGCACAGATCTTTTATAGACTACCCATATAAACATTCTTTCCACACACATACACACACGCGCACACACACACACACACAACACACACACACACACACACACACACACACTCCTGCACACTCTCTATTGTCCAACTGTTTCCCGTTTCTCTGGATTGGCTACAGATGTGACAGACGGCCGTCACTGTGGAGACAGGAAACCCTGTGCACTCCACTCACACACACATATGCACACACTCACACACACACACACACAGGGTCCAGTGGTACATATAAACACAATCTCTCACTCTCTATATTCATATTCTCCATATTTCTCTATCTCTCTTACACTTTACTTATTGTATTCAGTTTGCTTGGTTGATTTGACACAACAATCATATACAGTACCAGTCAAAAGTTAGGGCACCTTCTTATTCAGCGTTTTCTTATATTGCAAACTAATACTGAAGTCTTCCAGAATATGAAGGAATGCAATCCTAAAAGTGTTAAACAAACCTTACCTGGGGTGCTGTTAATTCGGGGTTTCTGCACCTGGTAACTCTGATAAATTTATCCTGTGCAACATTGGTTACTCTTGCTCTTTTTTCCTGGGGTGGTCATAATGAAATGTTTCTAAATATTTGTTTCTGATTTTGTTTTTAATCACAGTTTTTATGCATCTTGGCATGTTCTCCTCCACCAGTCTTAGACACTGCTTTTGGATAACTTTATGCCACTCCTGGTGAAAAATATCAAGCAGTTTAGCTTGGTTTGATGGCTTGTGAACATCCATCTTCCTCTTGATTATATTCCAGAGGTTTTCAATTTGGTAAAATCAAGGAAAAACATCATCGTTAAGCGGTCTCTCATTTTTACAGAGCTGTATATATAAAGGGAAATATATGTGTGATTAAACTAAATGTGTGATAAACCTACTTATAGAAAAGTATTCATTACTATTATGTTTATGTATAGAATGCCGTATATAATGGTAAATTATAATAGTCTTTTACTGGTTGGGGTTTGTGACACTCGTACACGTATATAGCTACAGTTGATGGAAACTCTCCTAATATAGTGACAACTTTCTGACTGTTACTTTTCTTTCATTTCTTTCTCATTCTTTTATATTTTGAGTATTTTAAAAGAGAGTGCACTTCTTTCTCAATCTCATCTGTTCTTCAGTGACCACACACTCTCTCTCTTAAAGTTATAAGCATTACATTTGAGCTCGGATGTGGGAATTTTCTAGTTCCAAGTAGGAAATTTAAACTGGAACGCAGTTCCAGATCAAATTTCCTACTAGGAATGTCAGGAGGGCCTCACTAGCCCGAGTTCAGAATCCAAGATGGCTGCCCCAGATTACCAGTAGTAAAAGTAGTGGTACTGTACAGTTTTTTAACACTTCTATCATTTTGTGTGCATAAAAGAGTAAATGTATAAAAAGTATATAATGCATTATCAGTAGGTATCACTACCAATGCTAACTAGGAACAATGCTAACAATGATGGCCGATTTCTAAAAGATTAACTGGAATGCAATCAGCTTGTGTGTGCATGTCATTTTCAGCTCCATATTGTAATATTGATGATTAATAGGAATTCAGCATGATTCTGCCCTGCATGTATTTTTTGTTTTTTTTCTTTGAACATGTCAATTTTTTTTTTTTTTTGAGATTTCTTCATGCAGGACTTGGACCATTGGAAACTTGTTCCATCTAGTGCTTTCATGATGACTAAGTGCATAATGTGTTTAAAGGCCAATGGTGTAACATTGTGTTTAAGAGGTCAGTAGTGTAACATTGAGGAGTGTCTAACAGGTCAGTGGTGTAACAGTGAGGAATGTCGAACAGGTCAGTGGTGTAACAGTGAGTAGTGTCTAACATGTCAGTAGTGTAACAATGAGGAGTGTCTAACAGGTCAGTGGTGTAACGGTGAGGAATGTCTAACAGGCCAGTGGTGTAACAGTGAGGAATGTCGAACAGGTTAGTGGTGTAACAGTGTGGAGTGTCTAACAGGTCAGTAGTGTAAGAATGAGGAGTGTCTAACATGTCAGTAGTGTAACAATAAGAGTGTCTAACAGGTCAGTAGTGTAACAGTGAGGAATGTCGAGCAGGTCAGTAGTGTAACAGTGAGGAATGTCTAACAGGTCAGTCGTGTAACAGTGTGGAGTGTCTTAAAGGTCAGTGGTGTAAGATTGAGGAGTGTCTAACATGTCAGTAGTGTAACAATGAGGAGTGTCTAACAGGTCAGTGGTGTAAAAGTGTGGAATGTATAACAGGTCAGTGGTGTAACAATAAGAATGTCTAACAGGTCAGTGGTGTAACAGTGTGGAATGTATAACAGGTCAGTGGTGTAACAGTGTGATTTTGATACAGTGTACAACTGCCAGTTTTTTTTTCTGAAAAGAAGAAAAAATGAGATACAGATTTTTGCATGACAAAAAAGATGCAGAGCTTTTAGACCTCAAATAGTGCGAAGAAAACAAGTTAATATTCATAACGTTTTAAGAGTTCAGAAATCAATATTTGGTGGAAGAACCCTGTTTTTTAATCACAGTTTTCATGCATCTTGGCATGTTCTCCTCCACCAGTCTTACACACTGCTTTTGGATAATGCCCAAAAATGTAAGTAGTTCAGTTTGGATTGGTGGCTTGTGATCATCCATCTTCCTCTTGATTATATTTCAGAGGTTTTGTTTGTGTGTGTTATAAACTATTAAAAGGAAGAATACAATCGGATGTGCAGATTCAAGTTTTCATTCACTCAATTAGTGTTCTCTCTCTTTCTGTCACACACACACACACACACACACACACGTGCACATGTGTGTGAGTGACTGTTTAGACTAAGAGACGCAGTAAATAGAGAGAATGAGAGGCTGTGAATGAATCACAAAGGAAGGAGAGGGAGAGAGTGTGTGTAACCTCAGTCGTTATTCTTTTTCTGTTCTTGTCTCTTAATTCCTTGCTCTCACTCTGCGGTGAGAAACACACACACACACACACACACACACACACACACACTAACCACTAACAGACTTTCTTTCTGAAGAAAGTGGATTACACAGTCTCTTACATTCATTATGTATTGGTTTGTGTGAGAGAGAGTTCTTTACAGAAGGAAAGTGTTTGGTGTGTGTATGTTTGGTGTGTGTGTGTCTCTGTGTGTGTGTGTGTCTGTGAGAGAGAGAGGGTAGAGGGTAAATAAGTAGAGTTTAATTAGGAGCTCTATGATCCTCCCAGTTTGGCTTTTTCTGTTTCCATATAAACATTTTGTCCGCAGACTCTTTCTCTCTCTCTCTCTCTCTCTCTCCCTCTCTCTCTCTCTCTCTCTCTCGTTTTCTTTGTAAGCAAAAGTATGTATGTATTTATGTACTATAAAGGGAGAAGCCTCTGACCACCTATTGGGTGGCGTTGTAGGTGGGTGTTACTGCAAAGGAGAGGAGTCTGAATGATTGTGTGTCCTACAATAGACAGAGCATTAGAGAAAAGGTCTTCAAAGATGCGAAAGAAGGGGTGTAGTTTACTGCTTGAGGGTGGGGCTGAGAAAAAGGGGGAGGAGTTTTAAGATACTGGGAAGGTTTAATGAAGACAAGGATGTGCGGCATAGTAAAAAAAATTGTGTCTATAGTGCATTCGTGGATATGCGGTTGAAATGGGAGGGGTTTAAAGATGGTAGACAGAGACACACACAAAAAAAATATTCTGAGGTGGGAATGGGGTGCTGAAATCTGCCAAATATTGGAATTGAGGTGTTAAGTGGGTGGAGCTACAGTAGAAAAAAAGAAGTTCGGAGTTATAACAAGGAAAAGGAAGGAGCTTGAAGATGGGATGTGGGGCTACATCTAGACAAGGAGATGTAGCTGTAGCTGTAGCTACATAAAAAAATCTAGGCTGCAGTCATACATACATAGAATTAGATTTGTGAAGGATACATCAGCTGCGTCCTCAAAATCATCAAACGTTGCCTACATATCTTGGTTTTATATGAAGATTTCTTAACTTCACAACAGCCTTCTAAATGCAAATATCTAAAGCTAAACTTTACAAAGTTTAACAAAGTTTTCTCTGTATGTTCAGATTAAAGTTTAAATTCTCTGCCTGAACCTGACCTGACCTGAGGCCCGACTCAAACTCGGGCCAGGTGGGGCAAAGATTTACCACCCCTTTCCTTGGACCCGGTCGGGTCGAACTAAAGAAAATAATCTGTAATAATAATAAATAATCTGTGACGAAGGCGTCTGTTTTTTTCAAATAATATTTTTTATTTTATATAAAGCTAGGGCATGATCACAGTATAGCAAAGAAACAAACCAAACTGTGTTTAATAAAAAAGTTGCACAAGTGCGCAGTGCACACTCCAATTATGTATATTACGCACTTGACTTGCAGCACTGTTATATGAAAAATATATATTTAATTGTACTTAAAACATATTGAGAAATGTCTGAGTATGCTGTAAATATACTAACAGATTTATGTATTACCTAAACTGCATTAATATAATGCTTTGATCAAATGTTTGAAAGTAAACTTTGATCATATTTTTTAAAAAGTACAATATAGTGTATTTAAAAGAAATCTACGACTGTGAAGTACAGATTTAGTTTAACATAAATCAATATACTTTTGTACATTTTTAACAAAGTGTGTTATAAAACAACTGTACAGTAGTTCACTTAAAGTACAATGTATCATGTAACATTTTTAGAAAGTAAATAAAATTACTACACTGGTAAAATGTTCTTCAATGCTCTGTAATTATAATTAGGAAAATATAAATATAAGTACGTTTCTAGTATACTCAGTGTATAATAGTGATACATTTGTAATACTCATTAAATGTATTTTAATTTTACTGTAAGTATATTTAAAATATGGGGTTACATACAAAAGTAGTATGTTTAAATGTCACTTAAGTATATTTAAAATAGTTAAATTTTAGTGCAGATAAAATCACTTAGCACAATTTAAGTAGGACTTTTGTACTATTATTATAAGTATAATAAGTACAAAAAAGTTGTTTCATTTTACCACTATTTAAATATACTGATTAATAATGTGGCTACAAGTAAACTTTAGTGCACTAAAGCATAATAATGCTTAGTATACTTTAATCTACTTTTCTTTCACTACGGCAGTGCAGTGCATAGCCTTATTACAGTTTTTGTGTATTTGCACATAGACTATAAACTCAATATAAAAAAATTGTGTTTAGAAATTATTTTATATTCTTAAACCATATTAAATTACATTAGATTAGTCATTCAGACATCATTATTGGAGCCTAACTTATTTATGTTTAGGCTTGTGGATCATTGTTCACATTGTAATGAACAATGTGAACAATGATCCACAGGCCTAAACATAAATAAATTATTTATTTTTTATTATTATTTTAATAATAGGTCTATGCTTCTTCAGTGTTGCAATGTCAACATTATTCTGAACAGATTTCGCTCATTCAAACATTCGGAAAATGTTTTTTTACAAGCTCAGTTTTAGCGTTTAACTTATTTAAAAATTGTCGGGTTTAATTCAGGCTCGGTCCGGATCGGGCTGGATATTTTTGGCCCGATCTAAGCTAAAGTTCAGATTAAACTCAGCCTCTTAAATTGCCAAGCTTTTATTTTCTGGCAGGAGTAGAAAATTAATTCAAAATTTATGTAGATATAAGAATTCAAGGTGAATCTGTGACTGACTGGGAGTTTCTACAGTTCCTATAGTGAGTTCATGACTGTTGCAGTGAGGACTTTGGACAGCACTTGTGGTAGTGGAGTGTACAAAGTACAGGAGGGTGTAGTTTGGGACACAGCCCGTGTGTGTGTGTGTGCTGACTTGTCTGTAAAAGGCAGGAGTGTGAGCTGGAGAAACAGAACCAGCTTCGCTTGATCATGAGAGTTTAATCCCGGTTTATAGTTTATATTTTTTATATAGAATCAGACAGAGCATGCTCCAGTTTTGAAATTAAATTAATTAATTAAATTAAACACTTACAGCCAATCAGAAACAGCGCTGCTCATTTTATATATTTGATCGAAAACAGAAGGAGCTTGATTATTCCAGTTTATTCTTCTTTCTCTCTCTGCTTTCTCCTTTTTCTCATTTATTTCTCCCTATTTCTTTTTCCTTCCTGTGCCCCCTCCCTCTCTTTCTCTTTTTCTGTCGTTCTCTCTGTTCAGACCTAGACCTGCTATTTAGAACCGGGTTAATGACCCACACACACACACTACACACACACTACACACACACACTCACACTCCTAGGCCAGAATAAACAGTAGATAAGCTCACTCCAGCACCACTTGGCTCTCTCTCACTCACTCACTGGAATTTCCCCACACACACATACATACACACACCACACACCACAGAGACATGAACACCATGGCAAAATACAGATTACCCCCACCCTCCTCCACACACACACACACACACACTCGCAGACACACATCGACACACACATACGTCCTGCCAGTCACCCAGTGAGGTTATAGCTCTCTTTCTGCAGTGTTAAATGTTTCGGCCTGTGTGTGTGTGTGTGTGTGTGTGTTTAGCTTGGCTTCAGTTGATGCCTCAGATCGCAGACTCAGGAGCGCTCTGCTTAATTTTGTGCGGCTAGTGAGGTAAAGGCGTGTGTGTGTGTGTGTGTGTGTGTGTTTATGGAGCATGTGTGTTTTTTGTCTTCATTAATCTCCATGCAGATCATTCGCACTGTTTACCCAGCGGAGGTCTTTAGCCTGAACAGACGGGGACACACACACACACACACGCTCATTAGAGTACATTTGTTTTAACTGAACTGCAGTCCATTACTCTGGGTGTAGTTTTACACACTGGCCCGATTCTGCGGAGTTGTGTTTGATGATATCTGACCATGAAGCGAATGTAGGCAAAACGCTTAATCTCAATGATTATCAATGTCTGCAATAATATCAACCACACAAAGCCTACAGTTCTGCCAGGAGACCATTCAAGCAAGTATATAAAAGAAAAGTATTGACAGTTTTATTGGAAATAATAGCTGAAGTATAAGTCTTTGTTGTTGGTCCAGGTCATGTAGCATCTGGGCCCTTTCAGATCCTGCTGTACATAAAAAAAAGCAGGGGCGGAGCCAGGCCCCTTAGCAACCGGGTTGGACCGAACATATAGAAATGGGGAGGATCAAAAGAGACAAAAACTAAACAACAGCATCTAAAAGCAGCAAATAATGCATGTAAGTCTGGTTTTTAATGACAGGTGGAAGCTGATATAGAGCTTGGATCGGACCCAGAAAATCCAGCATGACTCGACCCGCCTCATTAACTGTCTTTGTGAGTCCGAGCCTGATTTAGACCCGACATTTTTTTCAGAATGTAGAGCTTCATAATTGAGCTTTTAAAAAAAAATTGGGTTGTTTGAATGAGCGAAATCTGTTTAGAATTATGTAAATTAACACTGCAACACTGAAGAAGCATAGACCTATTATTTAAGATAAAATAGTTTCTAAACAAACAATTTGTGTAAAAAAGTGAAAAACACAAATAATAATAAAAAAACAACAAGGCTACGCACTTCACAATCATTAAACTGAAATATTCCAAGAACAATAACATAATTAGTTATAATTAATGCAATAATATCATTTGTTCTCCATGGCCAGACGCCTCATGCAACGCCAGACACATTGGAGTGACGCTAGCCAAGTAAAATGAACAGACTGGTTTATTTACAGGCTGATAACCAGATATTACAGATACAGAAGCCCAGCAAACAATAATCTCACCGAATACCGAAGCCGTAGTAGAGTAAACAGTCTGTGTTCGAAACCAAAAGACAGTCCAACCAAACATCAAATCCAAAAGTGTCAAAACAAGAGACATAAACCGATAAACCAGAAAGTAGGGTCGTAACAAAAAGGCACTAGAAGAACACATGAGAAAACGCTTAGTATGCAACCAAAGTCGACAATACCTCGCAAAGATAGTATACATAATGCAGACTTAAATACAAAATACAAGATGATAAATAACCTGGAACTTCCTCAGAACACAGGTGAATCTGAGCGTCGGAGCGCAACGCGATTGGGCGAAGGAGAACGACTGACATAAACCATAGGATTCTGGGAAATAGAGTCCGGAGGTGTGGGAGGAGAGTGGGGCGGCGTGAGACCTCACAGTTGGCAAGGTGCTCTTGACTTGCAACTCCTTCCTTTCATTTAATGTATCTTAAATTTTCTATTATGACTTCAGATATTTAATTAGAATTCAGTTCGGTCCAGTTAGAGAAAATTTTGTCAGGCCAAGGTCCGGACCGTCATCATTTTTAACTTGTGTTATGATTCAGTATTATATACTGTTTACTGAAGAAGCCTAGTAGTTCTGTCAGTTAAAAATACTATTCAGTATATTTTAACAATATTTATTGTTTTAAATAGGTTTTAAATTATTTGTTTTGAATTATCATACAATAAATGTTGAGTCTGTTAATGTGAATCAAAATGCTATATTTATTCTGTTTGCTTTTATTTATATTAGATTTAGGCCTGCCTGTCATGATAATAACATGAATGACAAATCATACAATATATGAAGAGAAATGTTTGCTGAACTTGAATAGAATATCAGCCTTGTTTTTAAAAACACAGCAGTTTTATTTTATTTAATATTATCACTGTTATTATGTTTTTTAAATGGTGTATTTTAATTTCTTTTTCTGGTGCGCACCATCTGAGGCACCAGCCTTTCTCTCTTTATTATTAACTTCTCACTGTGTACTTCGCATGTGTGAGCTCCGCCCTCCTGCATCTGCACAGATCTGATTGGTAGAGGAGAGCGTCTGGTGATTTTAAAGCTCACGTGATTGGTCTGTGAGTTTACTGCGCTGCAAAGCACGTAAACCGTAAAGACAAGAAAAGTTCCGCCGCTTTAAAAAAAAACTGTCAGAATAAAATCCTACTCAGTAGTTTATCGGTTTGGGTCCGCATAGGACAACATCTGGGTTCGGACCCGGATCGCGGTCCGCCTATTAGTGACCTCTGATCTAGATCTTCTGTAGCTCTTCAAACTTTGATGTATTTCATCAGTTTACAAATCAGGTTTTCTACTTAAGACTCTTGCATGAAGATTATATTGTATGTTTGTGTAAGCAGTGCTTAACCACCCTTAAGACTTGGCTAAACTTTCATGGTTTTCAAGTTTTTGGCAGCTTTAAAAGAGTTTGATTTGATCTTACCAGCACAACTGCAGAACTCTCTCTAAAAGTGTTCCTGGTCTTGCAGAACAAAGAACAAAGGTTAGGCAGAGATGACCAACAACAACAATAAACAACATAAACTTTTGGAATGGAACGTTTGGGAAGAGACACAAGTGCACACACACACACATACATATTCTCTCCCAAGAGGAGTGTGTCCGAGTTCAGGTCAGTATATCAGACTGACAGTAATCACTGCTCTCCATTTCAAAACTGGCCACATACACATCCCACATCACACACAGGAGTGAATGTGTGTGCAAATGTATGTGCAAGTGTGTGTGCAAGAGTGTGTGTATGTGTCTGTGTGTGTGTGTGTGTGTGTGTCTGTGTGTGTGTTTTTCAGCAAGACATCCAAATAGAAGCTCCAGCTGTCAAGATCTAAAGACACCTGTGTATGTGTGTTTCAGTGTGTGTGTGTGTGTGTGTGTGTGTGTGAGAGAGAGAGAGAGAGACAGAGAGAGAAAGTGAGTGGGTGAGTGTGTATTCTTGATTGATATTGTCTGGGCTGTTGGTCAAGTTCACACCCTTCCTGTAAGTGTGTGTGTGTGTGTGTGTCTGTGTGTAAGATGTTGGCTAGCAATCCCACACAGTTTCCATACTCCACATAACCTTTAGTGGATGTAGCTGCACAGCTGTGTGTGTGTGTGTGGATGTGTGTGTGTGTGTGTGGATGTGTGTGTGTGTGTGTGTGTGTGTGCAGCTGTACATGTTTTCAAAGCAAAATGGAATGCCATGGGCTTTTGCTGAAACTAATGGGCCAAAACCATTTCTCTCTCTCTCTCTCTCTCTTTCTCTCTCTTACTCGCTCTCTCTATTGATGTATCTCTCCCTCTCTCTCTCCCTCTCTCCCTCTCTCTCTCTCTCTCTCTCTCTCTCCCTCTCTCTCTATTGATGTATCTCCCTCTCTCTCACTTTCTCACTCTTTTGCTTGCTCTCCTAATTTTTCACCATTTCTCACAGACTCCCACATGCAGCTACACACACACACACATACACACACACACATAGATATCATCTGGTCAGCGGTGAATTGTGGGTCAGAGAAGCAAATATAAAAAGCAAGGAGATTAAATTCAATTTATTATTAATATAAAGTGAAGATATTAAACCAATAAAACTATTAATGATGGAATCTATCTCTCTCCTCCCTGCTCTCTCTCTCTCCCTCTCAGTGTTGTTTTTGGACGCTATATTAGTCGTTGAGGGTGGTCAGTTTAGATGTAATTAAAGCTATAGTGGATGTGTGTGGTTTACATAACTCTGTTTTTATCAGATCAGATTAACTGAGAGCAAATATGTTAATAATTACTTTGCAATAGATCTGTTATAAAAATATATATTTGCTGTCAGTGATGGTCTTATTAATGGTGTTCAGGAAGATGGTGGTGTTCTTGTTTGTGTAATTAGTGGTGTTTTTGGCAGTTTTGATTTTTTTTATTGTAGTGTTATTGATGGTTTTTAGGGAGATGGTGGCGGTGTTGATGGTGTTGGTGATGGATGGGTTGGTGGTGGTGATGTTCTTGTTTGTGTAGTTGGTGGTGTTATTGGCAGTGTTCATTGTTTTTATTGTAGTGTTGATCTTATTGACGCTTTTGAGGAAGATGGTGGTAATGTTGATGGGGTTGTTAAGGGAGGTGTTGATGGTGTTGGTGATGGATGGGTTGGTGGTGGTGATGTTCTTGATTGTGTAGTTGGTGGTGTTATTGGCAGTGTTGATATTTTATTGTAGTGTTGATCTTATTGATGCTGTTGTTGATGCTGTTGAGGAAGATGTTGGTGGTGTTAATGGATGAGTTGGTGGTGTGATGATGACTGGATCTCGGAAAGCTGCAGGAGAATGGATGTTTTACTACACCCAAAGTCGATTTTACACCGGAGTTCTCCTTTAAGGGAATAGCAATGTTATTTAATTCTTTGTTTATTGTTGAGGTAGCTAGACTGTTGACAGGGTGTACGATAGATTCTATACTTCTACCTGTTATGTTGTTGGTAGTGTTGGTGTTACTAGTGATGTTCATAGTGTTGGAGGAAGTGTTATTAGTGGTCCTAGAGTCACGGGTGGAGGAAGTTAGCTGCTGCTACTTATAACAGGAGAGTGGATGCTGTGGAGGCTGCAGTAGTTCTTCTCACCGACAGCAGAGGAACTGAGCTACATCACCTCAACTCCTCCATCCAGAGCAGTGTGTGTGAGATCCAAACACCACAACTTCAATTACTATAATGACAAGTAAGATTGACACACAGACACACACACACTCTTACAGACACAGACACACACACACACTCACAGACAGAGTAAAAAATCAGATGTCATATTTCAAGCTGAATTACACTAAAGAAAAACAGCCCATAATATTCCTCTAAATCTATGTGCCCCGATCACCTTACACACACTCACACACACACACACACACACACACACACTCCATCTACCTCTCAAATGATGATTTTAAGTGTGTTTGACAGAAGACAGACACACACACCTATATATACACTTCCACTCACACTAAACACGATTCCTCTCAACACACACACACACACACACACTACCTCTGTCTCCTTTCTCTCTCTCTCTCTCTCTCTCTCTCTCTCTCTCTCTTGGACTACCACTCACCCGACTCACCCTGCCCCCAATACACACACTCTCTATATCTGTTTTAAATCAGTAGGTCAGTGTTATAGACTAACACACCTGTATAACATTACCCACAATGCTTTGCACTTAAATACAAAACTACCTGTGGGGGAGGGGGACTGTCTCTCTCTCTTTCTCTCACAGAACACACACACACACACACACACACAGAAGGCTTTGGACAGAGAGTAATGAATGTACCTCTACCCTAGAGAGAGAGAGAGAGAGAGAGAGAGAGAAAGAGAGAGAGAGAACAGGAAGCAAATGGAAACAAAAAGAGGAAAGGTAGCTTTTCCCACTTTGGAAAATTCTCCAAAATCACAAACATTCAACTCACACACACACACACTTGCACACACGCACACATCCTGTGATGCTGACAGACATGCAGAGAAAAATGTGGGAAGTCAAAAGAGTAAAAAGGACAAGCTGTGTGTGTGTGTGTGTGTGTGTGTGTGTGTGTGTGTGTGTGTGTGTGTGTGTGTGTGCATGTGACCATCTGCTATAAATCACTGGAAAGTGATCCTTATAATTTCTGGATATTAATGTTATTACAACTTTATTCTGGATAGTAATCGTATCTTGCTCTAGAAAGGTCATGGTTGCTAAATTGTTCCTTTTGTATTGCTGTTTTGTGACAGGTGTTTACTGAGTGGTTTCCTGTGTGTTCCAAGTGGTTGAAAATAAATGTGAGCGAATGGGAAGAACGAGTGATAGAAAAGGTGGCAAACAGATACAGTAAATTCAGGACAGTATAGCTATGGATTAGAGCTTGGGGCATACATTTTGTTTGGTTGCTGTCGGGACACAGAAACTCTTGGTCTTGGGTATGTACAAAAATGAATGGGAGAAACAAAGTACCAAAAAATACTAAAAATGGCTGGGGATTAGAGTTTAGTAACCTGCCGTAAAGGAAGACATGATTTTACATGATAATAATATCACAATATTTAAGGCTATATATTATCATATTACACAATATTTTTGTGTACAATAGAATATGGCACACCACTAGAGACGTAGTGACGTGGTAGACCCTTTAAAAGTTCCTTATAGCACTCTGTCCTTTACTTTAACTCATGCAGTCCATAAGTGGCATATACTGAACATCCTGAAAAAGAAAAAAAACATGATTGAGCTGTTTTCTTTGTTTTCTTAAGACATTTGTTATTTTTGTATTTAGGCAAAAAACAGCACAAAGTTACCTTTTACTTTTCCATAAATTAAGCAAACAAAAGTAATTGTGCAAACTTTTTCTAAAAGTGATTTTTCTAATATAAAATAAGAACAATTTCCACTTTTAAATCCAAGGTGGTTTGCCAGGTGGTTCCTAAGGTGTTGCAAAGTGGTTGCTATGGTGTTTCAAAAGAATTAATAGGTGGTTCTTATTTTAGATTGCTGTTTACATTTTAGCAGTGCAAATTTGTAAAAATGATAACAGTGGACAATAAATAAATTAGTTGTGCTAATTTATGATAGGGCATCTCGGAGGGTGTGTCCATTAAGTGACAAGAGTTGCCAGAATTAAAAGGTGTCACCCAGTCTTTAGTTTGCTGTGCTGAGAGGAGGTGAACAGTCTTATGGCCTGAGGGACAAAAGACCTCCTCAGTCTGTCCGTGGGTAGGACTGGGACCGCTGAATGAGCTCCTCTGCCTGGTGATGGTGCTGTGCAGAGGATGGTGAACATTGTCCATGATGTTCAGCAGCTTGCTGACGACTTTCCTCTCTGCCAGTGGTGTTAAGGACTCCAGCTCTAATCCCAGCACAGAACCAGCTTGACTGACCAGCTTTCCTCACCAGCCTGTCCAGTCGTCCCTCTTGCTGATGCTGCCTCCCCAAAACACTTCAGCGTAAAAGAGGACGCTGGCTACCACAGACTGGTAGAACATCAGCAGGAGTTTCTGGCGGATCCTGAAGGACCCGAGCCTCCTGAGGAAGTACAGTCCTGATGCTCTGTGCCTTCCTGTAGAGGGAGTCAGTGTTCACTGACCAGTCCAGTCTATCGTCCAGGTGCACATCAAGGTATTTGTAGGACTTGACCACTAGGCATGGCTTGGCTACTGAGCAGAGAGCCTGGACCTCCTGAAGTCTTTGCACATCTCCTTGGTTTTGGAGATGTTCAGCTGCAGATGGTTTGTTTTGCACCACACCACAAATTTCTCAACCAGGGTTCTGTTCTCCCTCTCTTCACCACCACGCACACACCCCACGATTGCAGTGTCGCCAGAGAACTTCTGCATGTGGCATGACTCCGAGTGGTATTTAAAGTCTGATGTGTACAGAGTGAACAGGACTGGAGAGAGAACGGTTAGGTGGTTGCTATGGTATTGCTAAATCGGTGCTATGATATCCCAGAGTGGTACTGTGGTGTTGCTAAGTGGTTGCCAGGGGTTTTACAGTGGTGGGTGTTTCAGTCCAGCTGTTTTTTGTAGAAGGAGTGTGTGTGTAGCTGTTTGTAATGTGTCTGACTGATTGAAGTCGTAGTCGTAGCCGTAGTCTGATCTGTGGATCTTTGGAAAGAAGTTATATGTCGGCAGTAGTGTGTGTGTGTGGGTATTTGTGTGTGTGTGTATCAGGTAACTTCCAGGCCGGATCTGCTCTTAATTGATGTCATTAGTGAAGGAGCAGCAGGAAGTCACATGACCTCCTACTCCTTTATCTCTCAGCCAATCAGACGCTGACTGACAGCTATTCTCATTACCTGCAGAGGTTTGAGTGTGTGTGTGTGTGTGTGTGTGTGTGTGTGTGTGTGTGTGTGTGGATAAAGAATGGCGCAGTCACTCTGAAGGAATGTACCTCAAGAGAACTACAGACCCCAGATCACTTACTGCAACGAGAGAGAGAGAGAGAGAGAGAGAGAAAAGAGAGAGGAAGAATAGAGATAGAGAGAGGTTAGCTGTTTGTTTGAACTGTTTTTCTCTCAGACTATAATCTGTAAAATTTCTTTTGCCAGTAAAAGACGCTAAATCAAAGTAAACTGAATAGAAAGGCAGAGAGAGAGAAGGGAGAGAGCCAAATAGAAAGAGATACGAAAAAAAAGAGCAAATAAAGAGATAGAGGGAGAAAATGGATAGAAAGCAACCGAAAGAGAGAGAGAAAGAGCATTACTTTAAAGGCAAAAAAGAATAAAAGAAAGGTTTACGCAAAAGGCTGGACAATGGGCAGGGGTGTGTGTGTGTGTGTGTGTATGTTTGTGTGTGTGTGTGTGTGTGTGCTTGTGTGTGTGTGATGTTGTAATGAAGAAGTGTGAAGTGACGGACCAGGTCATTTTCACAGAGGATCAGGTAACGCACACACACACACACACACACACACAGGCATGTGTGTGTGTGTGTGTGTGCGTGTGTGTGATCTTAGGAAGACCTGTGCTTTATTACTCATCAGTATAATTTTTTTAAATTATTTTTTTGGTACCTGACAATACTGTTTAATACTCAACCACTACTGTACCTATACTACTGTACTGAAATAATTGCACTAATACCACTGTACTGATACTATTGCACCAATACTACTGTACTGATAAAATTGCACCAATACTACTGTACCAATACTACTGTACTGATACTATTGCACCAATACTACTGTTCTGATAAAATTGCACCGATACTACTGCACCAATACTACTGTACTGATAAAATTGCACCAATACTACTGTACCGATACTACTGTACTGATACTATTGCACCAATACTACTTTACCAATAATACTTTACTGATAGTACTGTACTGATACTAATGTACTGATACTATTGCACCAATACTACTGTACTGATAAAATTGCACCAATACTACTGCACCAATACTACTGTACCGATACTACTGTACTGATACTATTGCACCAATACTACTTTACCAATAATACTTTACTGATAGTACTGTACTGATACTACTGTACTGATACCATTGCACCAATGCTACTGTACCGATACTACTGTACCAATACTACTGTACTGATACTATTTCACCAGTACTACTGTACCGATACTATTGTGCTGATATTACTAAACTGATACTGCTGTACTGATACTCAACCACTACTGTACCTATACTACTGTACTGAAATAATTGCACTAATACCACTGTACTGATACTATTGCACCAATACTACTGTACTGATAAAATTGCACCAATACTACTGTACCAATACTACTGTACTGATACTATTGCACCAATACTACTGTACTGATAAAATTGCACCAATACTACTGCACCAATACTACTGTACTGATAAAATTGCACCAATACTACTGTACCGATACTACTGTACTGATACTATTGCACCAATACTACTGTACCGATACTACTGTACTGATACTATTGCACCAATACTACTTTACCAATAATACTTTACTGATAGTACTGTACTGATACTACTGTACTGATACCATTGCACCAATTCTACTGTACCGATACTACTGTACCAATACTACTGTACTGATACTATTTCACCAGTACTACTGTACCGATACTATTGTGCTGATAATACTGTACCGATACTACTGTACTGATACTATGATATGATATGATATGATATATGATATGATACTATATTATACATTATGTACTGTGGTAATAATATAGAATTTATTATCTCCACAATATGCAATTTACTTTGATTATGATAAAATGTGTTATAATTATAACATCAAAATGTTATTTAAAGTGTAATATAATTAGAAAGTATAAAACATTACAGAAATGTATTTAAAATGTATTATATAAAAATAATTGTGATTATATCAGAATCTGTAATATCTCTATGATTGCAGTGTGTGCTGTAGTGTTGGGATGTCAGTCACACTTAACATGCAGTCTAATCCAATTATACAGCTTCTTCAGCCAATCAGAGCCCTTCTGAGAAACTGAATGCTTATTAAGACCAGACACACACACACACACACACACACACATACACTCGGATTCCTCTGTGTGTGTAGGATAGGGGAATGTGGGTTAGATGGGAAATGAGTTATGATGATGATGTAAACAGACCCACATAACCCCCCCACCCCACCACATACACACACACACACACACACACATACACACACAGACACACGCATACACATAAATCAACAGGCACATATCTCCAGACCCCTCCCACAGTGCTGAGTTTAAGATTAAACAGTCAGAGTGTTTAATATAAAGAGCGAAAGCAGTCAGTTCTTACCTGTGATTGGCTTATTTTTTTTGCATGTTTGTCACTTTTAAATGTTTCAGATCATCAAACAAGACTTTAAATTAAGGTTTTTATTATTAAGAGAGAAAGAACTAATCTAAACCTATATGGCCTTGTGTGAAAAAGGTCATGCCACAGTATCTCAATAGATTCAGGTCAGGACTTTGACTAGGCCACTCCAAAGTCTTCACTCTGTTTTTCTTCAGTCAATCAGACGTGGACTTGCTGGTGTGTTTTGGGTCATTGTCCTGCTGCAGAACCCAAGTTCATTTTAGCTTGAGGTCACAAACGGATGTCTAGATTTTCTCCTTTAGGATTTTTTGTTAGACAGCGGAATTCATGGTTCTGTTTATCACAGCAAGTCTTTCATGTCCTGAAACAGCAAAACAGCCTCAGACAATTATCAAACTACCCCCACCATGCTTTACTGTAGTCATGATATTCTTTTTGCTTTTTTTACCAAATGTAATGGGACATACACCTTCCAAAAAGTCTATTGTTGGTCTCATTAGTCCACATTAGTATTTTTCCAAAAGTCTTGGGGATCATCGAGATGTGTTCTGGAAAAATTGAGATAAGCTTTATTGCTCTTTTTGCTCAGCAGTGGTTTTCATCTAGGAACTCTGCCATGTAGGCCGATTTTGCCCAGTCTTGTTCTTATTGTGAAGAGTCATAAACGCCGACCTTAACTAAGGCACGTGAGGTCTGCAGTTCTGTGGATGTGGGGTCTTTTTTTACCTCTTGGATGAGTCAGCACTGCACTCTTGGGGTAATTTTGGTCGGCTGGCCACTCCTGGGAAGGTTCACCACAGTTCTACATTTTCAAAGCTTTGGAAATGGCTTTATGACCGTTTCCAGAATGATTGATCTCAATAACTTTCTTTCTCACTTGTTCCTAAATTTCTTTGGAAATTGGCATGATATAGATATTGAGTATCTTTTGGTCTACATCGCTTTATCAGGCAGATCCTATTTAAGGGATTTCTTGATTGAGAACAGGTGTGGCAGTAAACAGATCTGGGTGTGGCTAGAGAAACTGAATTTATGTATGATAAACCACAGTTAAGTTTTGTTAATTTAGGGCGGGCAAATACTTTTTCACACAGGGCCATCAAGGGATCAAGTACTTTTTCATACCACTGTAGATCCCCTTTTCAATATCATATACAACCCTGAATTATAGAACCTTGTATAGAACTCTTCGTAAGTACTGAATTAAGCCCCTAGATGATAGAACCATTTTCAGAACTTCTGTATATAGGACTCTTTCTTTGGGTTCTAAGGAGAAACAGATTTCAGTACAGTGTAGGTCCCTCTTATATGATATATTTAGAACCCTCTGTCAGTACTATATTAAGCTTTTTTTATACATTTATAGACCCTTTTTAGAACCATATAGGACTTTTTGCAGTACTATATAGAATCCTCTTTCTTTTTTATATAAAGCTTTATTGGGGTACAAAAGTGATACACTGTCTAATGGATCACTCCAAAAGCGCAATTACCCCAAGAGTGCAGCTATCACTCATCCAAGAGGTCACAAAACACCTCACAACAACATCCAAGGTGTTGCATCACCATTAATGGCTGTACATTGAGTTATTTCGAGGGAAGAACAAATTTACACTGTTATATAAGCTGCACACAGACTACTTTCCATTGTGACAAAGTGTCGTTTTGTCAGTGTTGACCCATGAAAACCCATGATGTACTTAAATATCTGCAGAAATGTGAGGGGTGTACTCACTTTTGTGATACACTGTATATAACTACTAAGTAGAACTTCTTTCCAATACTATATATAACCTTTTAAGTACCATACACAACCCCTTACACTAAAAGTATACAAATTGGTACATTTGAAGTACTTGTGTACTGATAAACATACGTATACACACACAACACACGCACACAACACACACCAGACTGACTGACTATTGTGATAATCCTGAGAGTGTTTGGTTTTGCTTCACCAACACACAGCCATAATACATCACTCACCACTCAACAACCTGTATGGGGGTTTTAACCACACACTTGCACACTCCTCCCTCTTTCTCTCTCTCTCGCTCCATGGGGCTTTGCTCTTCTATCAAAAATATAAAGCTATGTTTAAACGTACACTCAGAGAGCGGTGTTCATCTGAGGCTAAACCAGCATGTAGACCTCAACATAGAAGAATGTGTTTGGGATGACGTGGCTGGTTGAGGCCTTGTGTTGAAGAACATGTAAAGAGAAAACTCAAGAAATACTAGAGATCAGTGTATAAACATGGAGGGCGTGGTTCCATTTCCTTTCATTCTATTCAGAGGTGTCAAGTACCGAAGTAGAAATTTGGGTATCTGTACTTGTGCAGTAATTATTTTTAGACTGCTTTGTAGTACTTCTATTTCTTACTGTAATCTAGGTCCAAAAAGTAAAAATCCATCCCAGGATTTCACTTCAATTGCCTGCTTGGCTCTGGAGCTATTAGACCTAATCTTTGGAATGGGTTTTTAATTTCTGGACCTGGATTACCCACCTTTAGCTACGTGTGAGTTTGGCTCATCCTTAAAGAACCATTCTAGGTTCCAAGCTGAGCTAAGAGAGATTTGAGAGTAGGCAACACTGGCATCAAAAGAAAAAGCTTCTACTTCTCTATAAAACATATTTTGTTGACTATTTTTTTGTTTTGTTTACTGAGTCTGTAAATTAATATGCCAATGATTTGACGCTTCAATATTAATCTGCAACAAATGCAGAAAAAAACGAGGATTGAATGTGTATATATATATATATATATATATATATATATATATATATATATATATATGTGTGTGAATGTTTTTAGCACCATTTCAGTACTAATAGTCAATTAGTCATCGCGGCTAGTGCACTATAGGACCCTGTAGTGTGGCCTAGGCTTTTGTTTATAAGGTCGTTTTTACCCTTACATTAATTTTACTATTATACTTTAGGTACTTTTAAAAGCAGTACTTTTATACTTAAATCAGCACTAGGTAGGATTTATAAAGAAGTAAAATTACAGCTTGAAACTCACTGCAGCGCTCCATTGAGGTGTAACAGGAGGAATAGCGGTGCTCTCGTGTCTGTGCCGATGCTCCTCTGAGCTCAAACCAGACTCTGTAAGTTTTCCGAGGCGGCCGCGACCGACGCTCGCGAGAACTGCAACCTGCTTTCCGACCTTTAGTTCTAACAGTTCTACAAGGACTACTGGTTCATTCTTTACAAACTAACATACAGACACTCTGGCAGAAGCTGGAAAGAGACCGAATATGTCTGTGAAAGCCAGAAAACGAGAAAGAGAAACTAATCCACCTGAAACATTTATTACACTCTACAACTGTAGGGGGAGCCCACAAGCACAAAATCTCAATCCTACCTAGTGGAGCTTTAAGTAAAAAGTTTGAGTTGATACTTCAACTTCTACAGAAGTATTTTTAAAGCCCAGTATCTATACTTCTACTTGAGTAACGAATGTGAATACTTTTGACTCTATTGAAACTAGGCCAGAATTATCCACCATGATGTCAACATTTACTGCAAGTCTGGAAATACATTTGGTAAGAGCGCTGATCCAAAAGTCTTGGGGATCATCAAGATGCTTTTTGGCAAAATTATGACTCTTATGAGTCTTAATGTTTTTCTTTGCTCGGGAGTGTTTTTTGTCTTGGCAAGTCTATTTCTTATGGTGTCATGAACAATATAGTCACGAACGCTGACCTTAACTGAGGCAAGTGAAGCCTGTAGACTTCACTTTGATGGAAAATTGATGGAAAATAATCTGTGTTGCTTTTGTAACATATGGGGAAACATATGTGCCTGGAGCTTTACATCATATTGCAACCAGCCAGCAGAAGTACTAGACCTGTGGTGACTTCATGTTTGAGAGAAAGATATCAAAAGTGTATCAAATACTGCAGAATGTGCTGGTGAAGTGAAGTAAAGAATGGCAATGGGCACGGCAGTGATGGCCTAACTGACAAGGATATGGAAGAAAATCAACTTGCACCATAAAGATGCTGATTGACTGATGAAAGCATCGGTCTGGCCAGTAGCAACATGTGGTTGTGAAGCCAGGGCACTGAAGAAGAAACATCAAAGAGCATCAAAGACTTCAGACTGAAATCAAGTGCATCAAGGAGTTGCTTTAAAAAATCTCATGGAGGAAGAAGATGACCACTGAGCAAGTAACAGAAAAGGAGCCATTAAATCACATTAAATTATACTATTTACATTAATATGGGCCTGTGATGAGGCATGACAATGTGGAAAGCACCAAAAGAGTCTTATGGCCAGAGGAGGAAGGATCTCTCCCGTGTGAGGCTTGGTGCATCTTTGAACTTGAGATTTCTGTAAAGCTGCTTTCCATACAACATCAGTAAAAAAAAAAAAAAACACTACAGCTCTGGAATAGGTTAAGAGACCACTTCAGTTTCTGAATCAGTTTCTCTGATTTTACTATTTATAGGTTTATGTTTGAGTAAAATGAACATTGTTGTTTTGTTCTATAAACTACAGGCAACATTTCTCCCAAATTCCAAATAAAAATATTGTAATTTAGAGCATTTATTTGCAGAAAATGAGAAATGGCTAAAATTACAAAAAAGATGCAGAGCTTTCCGACCTCATAAAGTTTTAAGAGTTTAGAAATCAATATTTGGTGGAATAACCCTGGTTTTTAATCACAGTTTCATGCATATTGGTATGTTCTCCTCCACCAGTCTTACACACTGCTTTTGGATAACTTTATGCCTCTCCTGTTGCAAAACATCAAGCAGTTCAGCTTGGTTTGATGACTTGTGATCATCCATCTTCCTCTTGATTATATTCCAAGGGCTTTCAATTTGGTAAAATCAAGGAAAAACAACATCATTAAGTGGTCTCTAATTTTTTTCAGAGCTTTATATGAATAGATTTGACTTTGATTTAAAGAATAGAACATGAACTCAGAAGACCAAGAATAAGCTGAATTGACAACATTACAATGCAGACTGGGGCTAGCCTCTTACAATCCAGACAAAACAGGGGTAACTGGAACAGCTGCCCCATCTGTGCAGCCAAGCACTATGAAGTGATGATAGCATAGTAACACAACGATTCCGTCTACAGTTTAGCGCCTCTCTTTCTACTTAAAGTAGTTTAGTTCCAACCATAAACCATATACAGCCATATACAGCCTATAGCAGTTTAGATTAGTCCTACCCTTTTAGGCTACGTTCATACAGCAGATAAAAATGGCCTAAAGCCAAATTTCTCTTAAAATCCAACATTTAGTTTAGGATATTCACCTAATCTTTTTAATGAAGATTAACATCTGAAACTTGTCTGAACCATTCGTGTTTTGTACATGACGCACATGCGCAAAACAACAGTGCATCACATTAACCCTATTAGACCCTGCATACATTACAATGGACATCATATATTGAACAAGCCGATTAACAAGTTTATTAACCAATTAAACAGTAGCTTGTACTAGAACAGTACTAGAGCCATTGAGGCAAAGTAACAGCTAATTTGACTAATTTACTGTGATTTAGAACACTTTTTAATCAGGTTTTTTACTGTTTAGGGATGATTTTTGAAATAAAAAGATCAATATGAAATATGAAACAGATTTTCAGTGCAATGGAAATAAAAATAAACTATGAAAAATTTTTGCTTTTATAGGTTTTATAGTGGAATATTAGTCTTCTTTTCAGTGCATTAAAAACCTAGCTACCTTGTGTACGTAACTATAGGTTTAAATCGGATCTCCGGTAGATTCTGCTTTTAACCGAGACCTTAAATATATACTAGGGAAGCACAGTTTGACAAGGCAGCACAACTCGACAGAACATCGGTCAAAGCGGGTGATGTTCACATCAGATTTTATGATATAAAGCGGACTCTGGGGCTTTGACGTTGTGAAATTGCACAAGCGCTGAATCACCAAGTCTGAGGCAAGAGTTAGTAGCGTTAGTTTAGCTAAAATAAATGTTATCGGCCACAGGGAGGGGGGTTATCCACTCGCATCACATCCGCTAGCATTGATAACATTTCTTTCAACCGTGGGGCCGCTTTACCTAGCAGTCTATCTGCTATATCTTTACAACTAAGGCTGTATCTCTGAAAACATTCTGTCCTTTAAGTTTTAGAGCTGTAAAATTGACTGTAGGGGAAAGGCAGTTAGTCGTTAGCCAATCAGAGGTGATATGTTTGCATGTATGCATATTCATGAGCAAGAGCCAAAACCTGTCTTTCTTCAGAGACCTCTAATTCGTTGATTTAAAGCAGGGCTAAATAGAAACACTGGAGCACTTTTTTTCACAAGACGGCTCACATGGCATTCATTCATGCTAGAGACCACAACTAGACATTTTAAAATGAATGAAAAAACGATGGAATGAAACCTTTAATAGAAGAAAGGTTAGAATAGACAGGGATGAAATGATTGAAGGGTGCTACACTTTTACCCTGTACTGTGCCTTACCTTCTACTCAACACACACATGCACACTCACTCACACACGCGCACTCACTCACACACACTCCCAGAGGGATTGGTGGTTGAGAGTGTGTGGGGTTCACTTCCACAAACGAACAACAGCCATTACAGCTAATTAAGTGACGCAGAGCGCCATGCAGGCACTGCAGAGGTGTGTGTGTGTGTGTGTGTGTGTTTGTGTTAATGTGGTGAAAGAGAGGCGTAATTGGTGAAATAATATTGTGACAGAGTGTGTGATGGATGAGCCATTCGCTCTGCAACTCATGGGTGGAAACACACTCACACACACACACACATGCAGAGCATCTAGTCAATCAACACACAGACGACGAGCGCTCTCTGTTTCTGTAATGAGCACAGCAACTGTAGTCTCACACACTGCTGTGTGTGTGTGTGTGTGTGTGTGTGTGTGTCCTGCATCATTTGAGATGAGCAGCTGCTTATGATATTTGACACTTAAATAGAGTCAGATTGGCTCCTTATTGGCACTCACTCAAACACACACACACACACACTGAAATGACATATGGTAAAAGCAAGACAGACAAAACACAGGGCTGTTTCATTGAATCTCTCTCTCTCTCTCTCTCTCTCTCTCTCTTTCTCTCTCACACACACACTTTATTATTCTACTTTATTATAACTACATTGTTCTATTAAATTATATTACATTGTTCTGTACTTGTTATTAATAATAATAATAATAATAATAATAATAATGCAAGTATGTGTACTTTTGAAGTGTATGGTGTCACATCAATGTCAAAAGCCCTGAGCACAAAAATACAAGGTAAAAAAAAAGTAACCTGCATATTTGAACATTTTGTGTGTGTAAATTTATGCAAATATGAAACTCACGAGCAATAAAAAGGGAATTGTGTGCTCACTTAACCAAATATCACTCTCAAGCTTCATTTTTCTCCTTCTCGGGTAAAACTTGTTTGCAGCATCTCTTTTTGCTCAACTGAGACTTTTGCGCTCAAGTTTTGAAAGGGGCGGATTTGACAGTTTCAGTGAATGCTATTGGCTGATATCTCCAGGGTTTGTGACGGACCGCCTATTTCTAAGAGCCAGAGGAGGATGAGAAAGAAGGATAGCAGGAGAGTTAGGGCGTTTTCACACCAGCACTATTTGGTCCGGTTAAAACGAACTCTGGTCCGTTTGTAACTTTAGTGCGGTTCGATTGAGCAGGTGTGAAAACAGTAATCGCACTCCGGTGCGGATCAAAAGAACCGGACCGAGACCAGCTAGAGGAGGTGATCTCGGTCCGGTACCAAACGAACTCTGGAGCGGTTCGCTTGTGGTGAGAACGTGATCCGGTCTCAATCGGATCCAGCTATTAAATATAAGCCATTTATTTGAGCTAAACGGCTGATAAAGAAAGCACAGTCTAAACTGATATATTAGCCAGATAACGCTAATTACCACAGCTGTGAACAAACACTGTGCCCATGCACGTGCTGTCTGCGCTGCATTCACTGCTCACAGCCGCGTGACTCTGTTTATTATATATAAATCTGCGCTGCATGTAGAATCACTGTGTTTGAAAGTGCAGCGTTTCAGCGTTCAGTGTTCAGATATTTGCGCAGGAACACAAAATCTTCTCGCTGTATTTACTTTTTTTTTTTTATATTTAACGTACTCCCGTGTCAGACAGCTCTGACCAATCAGAGGACACAGGCTGCTCGCGTGGTTTATTGATACATTTTGGTGCGTTTACATTTATGCCTATGTGAAACCAGACCGAACAGAGAAACAGAGAAAACGCTCCAAGTAAACGAACTCATTAACTGATTCGGACCAGAGAAACGAACTACAGGTGTGAAAACTCCCTTAGCTAGCTATCTGGTCGCTCCAGGCTCTGAACCCAGAGAGCCAGCTGTTGGGATGTTAGCATAGCTAGCTAGCTAACTCTCCTGCTGTCCAATAGCATTCGCTGAGAGAGGCGACCCTGCGAGAAAATAAAACACCCGAGAGGAGAAAAATGAAGCTCGGGAGCAATATTTTGTTCAGTGTGCACACGATTCCCTTGCAAGTTTCACACTTGCGCTTGTGAGAAGTACATTTACACACGCAAAATGTTAAAACATGCAAGTTCTTTTTTTGGTTTTAAAGCGCTTTTAAGGTGCTTTTAAAGTGCTTTTAAAGTATATCACACAAATGCTTATTAAAAATAACATAACCTACCAGACTCACTCCAGTGATTGGATCACTCTTCAGGTACCAAGAGTTTTTACTGAACTGGAAAAAAATCTGCTTTTAGCTACAGTGCACCAGCGAGCTGGAATTCACTACAGGAAACTCTAAAACTCAGTCATAATTTATACAGCCTGCTACTGTTTTAGCTAATTTTAGTTTTTTATGATATTTGGTATGTTTTTAGTATTTTATTTTATTTTATTTTATTTTATTTTTTAGTTAACTTTGTTTTTAATATTGGTTTGTTTGTTTTTTTAACATTTTTTGTTGTTTGTTTTTTTTCTTTTTTTGCTTATTTATATTTTTCTCATTTATGTGCTTAGTTTTATTTATTCATCTGTAGTTGCATTTCTATTAGTTTTATCACCTTTGATTTTTTTTTTTTACCTTTGATTTCCTATGATGATTCCTACACTTAAATTTAAATTTTTATCTTATTTGTTTCATATCTTTTTTTATAATATCTTACATATCTTATTAAAATTATTTTTATTATTTTTTTTATTATTATTATTTATTTTATTAATTTTGCTTTCCTATTTTAATTAAAATTATTTTCTTTGTAATTGCTCGGCTACATTGTAAATGAGGGCCACCCTCGATGTACTCCAAGTTTAAATAATGGTTGCTTGATTGATTGATTGATTGATTGATTGATTGATTGATTGATTGATTGATTGATTAATTAATTGATTTTTGTGCCCCGACTTCTGACACTGATGTGACGCCATAGAAGTGTACTTGTGTAGTGTACATGAAGTGCACTATATAGTGAGTATAGGGATCGCCCAGTCTGAGAGCTACACACATTCAAGAAAACATAGAGTCTCTGTTTATATTAATATAATTATGTGTGTGTGTGAGTGGGTGGGTGTGTGCATGAGTCTAGTCTATACTGACTAGAATAGCGACACACACAGCCTGATAGGTCAAAAGGTCATCACCTTTGAGGTTAACCAGCCTGACCTCAGCAGATGTTGGCCAATGAACTTGGCTTTAACTACTGTGTGTGTGTGGTGTGTGTGCGTGTACATGTGTGTGTGTGGTGTGTATTCTCTGAGGGAGTTGAAGTATGAGGCCTGAGTGAGAAGCCAAGAAGAAAAACACACCCCAGTATTCCTCATTACGCTGTGTGTGTGTGTGTGTGTGTGTGTGTGTGTGTGTGTGTGTGTGTCTGTGAGCCCTAATGAAGAGGAAATAGAAATGTTGATGAAAACCATGTGATGTGTGAGTGTGTGTGAGTGTGTGAGTGTGTGTGTGAGAGTGTGTGTCAGTATTGATCACACGCGTCTTTGCTGAATAGACCTGACAGAGTCACGCGAAGCAGATCAAACACACACACACATACACACACACACACACACACACATACAGACTCTGGTGTGAGCGGGGAAATGGGTGCCTGTGAGGTCAATGGTCAAGTAGGGAGTGAGGAGCCATGTGAATTCCACTGAACACACACTCACTCACTCACTCACACACACACAGACACACACAGTAGCTGTAGTCAGCGTGTAGATCCTCCAGCAGACTGGCTTCATTTGGAAAAGCAGCAGAACATTCTCACACACACACACACACACACACACACACACACACACAGATGAAACTAAACCTGTGTGAGGCCGCACTCTGAAACATCTCACTGCAGCCTCAACACCAGCTTTCACTCAGCCCCTCTCTCTCTCTCTTCATTTCTTCCCCTCCCCCTCTCCATCTCTCACTCCATTTCTTTTCCCTCTTTCTGTCTCCCCTACTTCTTTTCTTTCTTCTATCGCTCTCTTCTCCACTTCTTTCTTTTGCCTCTCTCTCTCGTTTGGGGGTGTCGTTTGATAGGAGGTGAGTGGGTTTGATGTAGTTAAATAAAGAGGGATGAATAGTTTAGTTTTACAGAAAATGGGGTAGGGGTGCAGTTTGATTTGAGGTGGGTGGGTTTGATGTAGTTAAATAGAGAGTGAGTATTAGTGTAGTTTAATGGAGAGTGGGGTAGTGGTGTAGTTTGATAGGGGTTGGTGAGGTAGCGTTGTACTCTCTCTATCCAGCGAGTGAGTAAATGTGTGTGTAATTTTTTTGTGTTTTCCTTGGGTCTCCACCAGTTTTCAGGTTTTTGTTTCTCACCAGTTTTTGGGTTTTTTCTTTCCTACCAGTTTTTGGTTTTTTTCTTTCCCACCAGTTTTTGTGTTTTTCTTTCCCACCAGTTTTTGTTTTTTTCTTTTCCGTCCGTTTTCGGGATTGTGTTTCCCACCAGTTTTCGGGTTTTTGTTTTCCACCAGTTTTCAGGTTTTTGTTTTCCATCAGTTTTCGGGTTTTTATTTCGCACCAGTTTCCCACCAGTTTTCGGGTTTTTGTTTTCCGCCAGTTTTCGGGTTTTTCACCAGTATGGGTGTAGTTTGATGTAGGTGAGGGAGGTAGGGGTGTAGTTTGACAGTAAATAGTAGTTTTTGTTTTCCGCCTGTTTTCAGGCTTTTGTTTTCCACCGGTTTTCGGGTTTTTTACCAGTATGAGTGTAGTTTGATGTAGGTGGGTGAGGTAGGGGTGTAGTTTGACAGAGTAAGTAATAGTTTGATCAAAAGCTGGGTAGGGCTATGTGTGTAGGGTGATATGAGGGTGGATGAGGTAGGGGTGTAGTTTGGCAGAACGTGTAGTTATTTAATAGAGAGTTAGTTTTGTTTTCCGCCCGTTTTCGAATTTTTGTTTCCCACCAGTTTTCGGGTTTTTATTTTTTACCTTTGTTGAGGGGTTCCTGTCGAGTTTTAACCTGCTTCATATTCTGCTGATCTTGCCCTTGGATTCTACAACCTTCACCCCTTACAGACAGAGTCAGTGGTCGTTTGATAAAAAAACAGTATAGAGCTATGGGAGTAATTTCATAAGGAAGAAGAGTAGTTTGACAAAGTGAGTAGTAGTTGAGCATTGGATAGAGTTGTTTGATAGTGAAATTGAAGTAGTTCAATAGAGAGTTAGGGAGGAGTACTGGATGTAGTTTGATATGTGGGTGGGTGGGGTGTAGTTTAGTGAATAGTAAAGTAGTTTAATAGAGAGTTAGGGAGGAGTATGGGTGTAGTTTGATATGTGGGTGGGTGGGGTAAGGGTGTAGTTTGGCAGAACGTGTAGTTATTTGATAGAGAGTGGGAGGGGCAGGGGAAGTTTGACGGGGGTGGGGTTTAAGTGTAGGGTAAGGGGTTTGATAGGGTGGAGCAGGGGTCTGGTTTAATAGTATGGCCCTTTCCTCTCTTTTTCCTTCTTTCTTTCCCTCTTTCTTTTCTTTCTCTCGCTTTTTTCTCAGTATCCATATCATCCTTTCCATCTCTGCACTATGTCTCAATGTACACACACACACACACACACACAAAGCCTCAAAAATGTCTCAGTCACAAACAGCCAAATTCTTTACTGAAAGAGAGACCACCAAAACACACACACATACACACACATATACACACAGGATGGAGCTGAGATGGGGCTGTATGTGTGTGTGGATCAAACAGAGCTGCGTCAGTCTACGGTTTCACCCCGGACAGGCTTTATTAGAGACACTCTCACTACATCACACATACACACACACACACACACACTCCTACACAAAAGGTTGCCAGACAGTCGCTCGCCAAATCAAAACCAAATGTTTCTCCAGGATAGAGTTTCTAATGCTGTCAGTTACACACACACATGCACACAGACGCACACAGACACACTCACAAACTATGAAAAGAAGTATGTGTGCCTTTATGGGCATTTCATTCTGTTAGAGACTGTGTGTGTGTGTGTGTTTATGTGTGTGTGTTTGTAAGAAGAAAATCTGATTTTCGAAGTTTACCTGTAGAACACTTTTTTGTAACACAGCCATAAACCCTTACAAATTATAGAGTTAACTCCACCCACGCTATCTGATTGGCTGAAAAAAATAAATGTTTTTACTGTTTTATCTAGAACCGTCAGAACCTGTTTTATTACCGATGTTTAGGAGGTGAAAGACTCAACCCTTATTTGTGAGTTTGGCCGATACGAGTCACTGAGAAAAAACGTAATGTCCATCACCAGCTAGCTAATGTTTCTCACACTGTAGATCTAATTTGGCTAATTATAGATATAAGTTTGAGTGAAATGAACATTGTTGTTTTGTTCTATAAACTACAGACAACATTTCTCCCAAATTCCAAATAAAAATATCGTCATTTAGAGCATTTATTTGCAGAAAATGAGAAATGGCTGAAATAACAAAAATATATGCAGAGCTTTCAGACCTCAAATAATGCATGAAAAAGTTCATGTTCATAAAGTTTTAAGAGTTCAGAAATCAGTATTTGGTGGAATAACCTTGTTTTTTAATCACAGTTTTTATGCATCTTGGCATGTTCTCCTCCACCAGTCTTACACACTGCTTTTGGATAACTTTATGCCGCTCCTGCTGCAAAAATTCAAGCAGTTCAGCTTGAAGTTTTGTTTGATGGCTTGTGATCATCCATCTTCCTCTTGATTATGTTTCAGAAGTTTTCAATTACAACTACACCTCGTCTTTTTTAAGTGGTTTCTTTTTTTCCCAGAGCTGCATTTACTGTATTACTGATTATCTGATTCTCCCTTTTGGTGGTGAAATAGAATACAACTTCATAAACTCATCAAAAACTTACGGTATGAGCTAACTAAGCTAACGTTCAGCTTCCAAACATGGTGGAGGTAGTTTCATACACTCTTACTGTTACACAATAAAAATCCTGCATTTTATTACAGTTTTATTGCAGTTAAAGGTGTGTAGCTTTAGAGCATACAGATACAGTACATATGCTGACATGCTAGAAGTCATGGGGTAGTAGTATTTTAGTGAAGCTTGGGAGTGGGAATGCCCACACTTGTATAAGTTGTGAGGTGTTATCTTGTGAGTCCCAAATGAATGGGACATTGCATTTCCAAGTTGTGTCGACATTTAACATTCCTCGATCCACAGTGTCACTTGTTGACCAAGAAGTCATTTTGTCATAGAAGGCATTACCACCTACAGTGGACAGCACAGTGTGTGGTAATGATCGTGACTGGCAGCATCTGGCTAGAATTGTCCGTGTGATCCGGCAGAAGCGGATCTGGAAGAAATAACATCCACATTCTATGTAGAAGACCCCACACGCATATCTCAGTGTTGCTTAGCTTCTATGAGGCATGGCATAAGTCACGGGACATGATATCATTTCCAGTCCCATGTCATGTTGCATGTCAGTGTATAATGTGTATAATGTGCATGTTCTTATTACATGCTATTATTGAATTAGCATTTTGATTGTAGAGGAGGTGCCAATAAACCCACAACAACAGCTTCTTGTGATTAGGCTCTGATCATCGACACACACACTCTTTCTCTCTCTTACACACACTCTCACACACAACACAGGCACAGTACTCACACACACACAGCTTGATCTGTACCAGACGGAGCTGTCAGTATGTTAATAAATGGTTATTTAAACAAAACCACAATGAATCCAGCTGTGAAAGTCACACTCACACACACACTCACACACAGAAGAGTTTGTGGTGTGTGTGTGCGGCATGCAGGGCAGAAATTTACATGGATTGTAGGTCATTAGAGGTCATTGGAATAGCAGTCTGTGTGTGTGTGTGTGTGTGTGTGTGTGTATGTGTGTGTTTGTAATAATTTGTTCCGCTTCTGTTTCAGTATCTGTGCCTTTAAATCTAATTTCCGGTTCTCATAATTGAATAAGTAAGTGTGTGTGTGTGTTAGTAGGCACTGAATACTTGAACTAAAGAAGCAGGCTAATGAACATTTACCCAAATAATCTGTTAATTTCCTTTCATTCTCTGTAGAAATTAAACTAAAAATATTGGCCATGTTGAATTTGCGCTGTAGCATTAGCTTAAAGCTAGCATTAGTCTAATCACGATTCAGAGGATCCAGTGATGTTCAGGAGGAAAATGTACACAGAATAAAATGTAAAGGGTTTTAAACATATTTATTTAACACAGAATGTGATAGAGGCGATATTTTAAAAAAAGCCATTTATTTTGTCCATAGACAAAACCTGCTTGGACACGGAACACCAAATATGGGCATAAACAACCGACTGGCAGCGACTACAAAATGACAACATGACTTCAGTGGTCTTGACAGTCAGATAAACACCTTTCTTCAACCACGACTCTGAAGACTCTTGTCTGTTTGTCCACAGGTTTAATGATCTTAAAAAGGGTGAAACTGTAAAGAAATACAGTCCAGAATTAACCTGGTTGTACAATTATTTACATATCTACCATAAACAAAAGGAAAATCTACAGTGCATGAGTTATCTTAAATTACTAAGACCAGCAGAAGCATATAAACACACCATGAACTAGCATTTAACACAGGCACATGTAACTCTAGCTGACATATCCAAAACTTGTTAAAACATAAAAATATTAGCCTATACTGATGCAGTTTTATGAAATGAACATAATATATTTTAGATACATGCAGAGGACGCCTTCAAAGCGCAGGATGATGAACTGGTTCAGGAGATGAACTGGTAAATGGCTGACTACTCCCTGTGTGTTATAGCAACAACATCCTGTATGGCCTCAGTTTAACAGGAAACAGAAACCTAGACATATTCTAAAACTGACCACAAGGTGGTGCTATTCACCATTGAAAAGGCATTAAAGTTACATTGAACTTGTAACTGAACACACATAGACACCTCGTAGACTAACACCGCCTATTAGAGCTGACGGGTTGGTATTGGATGGGTCTCCCATGCGAGAAAATGAGAAATGGCTGAAATAACAAAAATATATGCAGAGCTTTCAGACTTCAAATAATGCAAAGAAAACAAGTTCATATTCATAAATTTTTAACAGTTCAGAAATCAATATTTGGTGGAATAGCCCTGTTTTTTACTCACAGTTTTCATGCATCTTGGCATGTTCTCCTCCGTCAGTCTTACACACTGCTTTTGCATAACTTTATGCCGCTCCTGGTGTAAAAATTCAAGCAGATCAGCTTGAAGTTTAGTTTGATGGCTTGTGATCATTCGTCTTCCTCTTGATTTTATTTCAGAGGTTTTTAATTTGGTAAGATCAAAGAAAATTGTCTTTTTTAAGTGGTTTCTTTTTTTCCCAGAGCTGTATTTACTGTATTACTGATTATCTGATTCTCCCTTTTGGTGGTGAAATAGAATACAACTTCATAAACTCATCAAAAACTTACGGTATGAGCTAACTAAGCTAACGTTCAGCTTCCAAACATGGTGGAGGTAGTTTCATACACTCCTACTGTTACACAATAAAAATCCTGCATTTTATTACAGTTTTATTGCAGTTAAAGGTGTGTAGCTTTAGAGCATACAGATACATAACATATGCTGACATGCTAGAAGTCATGGGGTAGTAGTATTTTAGTGAAGCTTGGGAGTGGGAATGCCCACACTTGTATAAGTTGTGAGGTGTTATCTTGTGAGTCCCAAATGAATGGGACATTGCATTTCCAAGTTGTGTCGACATTTAACATTCCTCGATCCACAGTGTCACTTGTTTACCAAGAAGTCATTTTGTCATAGAAGGCATTACCACCTACAGTGGACAAGGTGGTGCTGTTCACCATTGAAAAGGCATTAAAGTTACATTGAACTTGTAACTGAACACACATAGACACCTCGTAGACTAACACCGCCTATTAGAGCTGACGGGTTGGTATTGGATGGGTCTCCCATGCGAGACCAGTGCATTATTTGTACTGAGGAAGGTGAATAAAACAAATGAAAGCACAGCGAAAGTTCTACTAAAGACTCCAATGCTACGTCACCTAAATACCTATCTAATCAGCTGTTCCCTCTGCCTTTAAATAAGATCACTCATTCAGTACCTTTGCTGCCTTTCAGACGCTGATGGTCGTTCTTACCCTCCTCCTTCCACACCGCCTCCAGGTTGGTCCCGTTCGGTTGCCTGGGGGTTGGCTCCGCCCCTGTCTCCAACGTACGACAGGATCTGCAGAGCCCAGACGTATCAAGTCCTGGGCCGATGACGGGGCCTACACCAAAGACTCTACTACAGGAGACTGTTTCTATATAACCTCTTTATATATGTATCTTTGTTTTGCTAAATATGTTAAAACATTAAATTGTTCAACTAACAACATTTCTTCCGGAGTCGTAATAGTAGAACTATAATAATCACAACTACACAACCAATTTCTACCCGATTTTCATTAAACATTACAAATATGAGCTTTCATGCTGAAATAATTTATATTATGCTCTTTAACAAAAACAGTTGTAAGGTATGGCAAATTAATATGTGTATAAATTAATTAATGTTATACTTTAATGAAGAAACAAGTTTTTAACTCTCTCTCTCACACACATACATATTTACATATATACATAAATGCACACATCATATAAAGGCAGCTTTTATATTAAACACTGTGCGAACATAACCTCTTTATATTTCAGCTAAATATAAGGAAAAGTGTAAAATATAAAAATCACTGCCACATTCTTTACAGGTTTCTTTACAGACAGACTGAGATTCACTCTGGCAAATATGTACTATCTTGATTATTTTGTTTTTAATATCACATTAAAACAGTCATTTCATTAATCAAATTAATTTGATTAACCTTCCAGTCCTAGTTGACTAATTTTAACTATTTAAATTAGGAACTGAAGACGATAGGATAATTTAGAGCAGCAAAAATAAATGGAAGATGACCTGTGTTACACGTCTTACTGCAACCAGCCAGCAGAGGCGCTATGTGCACCGTATTCATGATTATAAACAGTACTGGACCCTGACTGGTGAAGACAAAGTAACATATTCGGTAACACTTTACTTGAAAGGTCCATTTTATGGCCTTGTTGATGCTTAACTGACATTCAACTAACACTGAATTGAATGTCCATTAAATTTAACTTAACCCTATGTTAAATGTAAATTATTCAAAATAGAACCTAACCCTAACCTTAACCCTTAATCAACCATAAAATCTAACCCTACACCTAACCCTTACCCTAACCTTAACCTAAGCTTAAAATCTAACCCTAAACCCAATCCTAAAATACTAAGATAAGCGTTTGGGTTAGAATTTAATGTAGGGTTACATTCAATAGAGAATCATTTTTACTTTCACCTTTTAGTTCATTTGCATTTAATAGACATGTAGTTGAATGTTAGTTGAATGTCAGTTGTGCATCAAAGAGGCCATCAAATTGACCATCCAAATAAAGTGTTACCACATATTCAACATTTTAGGTGGAATTCTGATTAAAATCTGAATGAATACCTTTTCTTTGGGGACTATTTGTTTGCGGCACAACTCCCTGCACGTGTTTGGATTTTGGTGGAGTTTCCCTTTTATCAGCCTTGTGGTCTCTCAGCACTTTCAGCTCTAATCTAAATCTGACCACAACTACTGACCTACGTGACCCACTGACCACACACTAAACCTCCAGTTAAATACTAATTACTGTAAACACACACACACACACACACACACACACAGGGAGACAGACAGACAGACAGAGAGAGATGATGGTAAGGATGATGATGTGGCAGAATAACAGATGGGGTGAGGGATACTGAAAAGGACTTGAATTACTCACACCCCCCTCCCTCCTCTTTTTCTGTCTACCTTATCCCCTTTCTTCCCTTCTTTCTTTCCCCAATCTATCTCAATCTATCATTTCTCTTGCTCAGCCCATGTGCTCTCTTTCTCTCCCTCTTATCCTTTCTCCCTCTTTCTCTCTCTCCTTGTCTCCCCCCGTTTTTCCCTCTCCGCTTCACCCTCTTCCCCTCTCCTTTCTTTCTTTTTTCTTTCTTTCTACCTTAGCCTCTATATCCCCGTTTCTCTCCCTCTCTTTCTCTCTCTTACCCTTACCCCTATCTCTCTTTCTCTGTTTCCCTCTCTCTCTCTTTCCTTCTTAGCCTATATTTCTCCTTCTCTCATTCTCTCCCTCTTTTTCTCTCTCTTTCTTTCTCCCTCTCCCCTCCACCCTATAATATAATAAATATAATAAAATTAAATTAAAAATATAGTAATAGTGAAATATAATAAAATTTAATTAGTAGAAGTATAGTAATCCTAAAATTAAATGAAATTAAATTCAGTAAAAGTATAGTAATACTAAATATAGTAAAAGCCTCTATATCCCAGTTTCTCTCCCTTTCTTTCTCTCTCTTACCCTTACCCCTATCTCTCTTTCTCTGTTTCCCGCTCTTTCTCTCTCTTTCCTTCTTAGCCTATATTTCTACCCCTCTCATTCTCTCCTTCTTTTTTCTCTTTTTTTCTCCCTCTCCACCCTATAATATAATAAATATAATAAAATGAAATTTAGAAGTATAGTAATAGTGAAATATAATAAAATTAAATTAGTAAAAGTATAGTAATACTAAAATACAATAAAAATAAATTCAGTAAAATTATAGTAATACTAAATATAGTAAAATAAAATTAAGTATAGTAATACTAAATATAGTAAAATAAAATTAAGTATAGTAATACTAAATATAGTAAAATTAAATTCTGTTAAGGTATAGTAATACTAAATAAATTAAAAGCCTCTATATCTCCGTTTCTCTCCCTCTTTTACCCTCAGCCCCAATCTCTCTTTCTCTCCCTCTTTTTTCTTTCCTCCTCTGCTAATATCTCTCCATTTCTGTCCCTCTCTTTCTCTCTCTCTTTCACCCCCTCTTTTTTTCCCTTTCCTTCTTAGCCTATATTTCTCCCTCTCCCCTCCACCCTCTCTTTTTCTCTCTCTCTTTCTCCCTTTCCCTGTCTCTCTCGCCCTCTCCCTCTCTTTCTATCTGTCTCTCTCTCTGTCTTCTCTCTCTCTGTCTTCTCCCTCTCTCTCCCTCACCCTCTCTCTTTCCCACTCTATCTCTGTGTAAATCTAATCCATCTGTTCTGTCCTTCAAACTATGTTGTGGATTTTTTTGTCTCTGTTTATCTTTTCAGCCTCACTGCCTCTCTCTCCACTGCAAGCACACACACACACACACACACAGCAAACTAAGTCCAGACTGAAAGAGTTTCACGCACAGAGAGAGAGAGAGAGAGAGAGAAAGAACGAGGGATGAGGAGTTCTATAAGAATGATAAACAGATGGAAGGAGAGATAGAGTAAGAGACAGTGCAGATAAACAGGAAAGGGCTGATGGAAGGATAAAGGGATAGAGAGATGGAGACAAACGAGTGCAGAGTGGAGAGGAGGGGGAGGGAGGGGGTGGGGGGGGTTTACACTGCAGTCCATAATTCCATCGGCTGTGGGTTAAAGAAGAGATCTAGGAAGATGTGAGTAACTAACACAAGCCAACAGACCCAACTTGATTAACACCAACTAATACTGACTAACCCAGAGGTGTGTGTGTGTGTGTGCGTGCGTATTATACTCTCCAGTAGTAATCACACACAGTTTGCACACTTACAGTTGAATCGTATATGCACACACAGTACTATCAAAAACAGCAATCTGTGTTTGTGTGTGTGTGTGTGTGCCTGCATGTGAGTGTGTGTGTGTGTGTGTGCTTGTGTGTGCCTGTGTGTATGAGGGCCTTATCATACTGTACTAATGAAATGAGGGAGGAATTTATGTTCATGCAAAAAAACAGACAGAACGACACGCCAAGAACACTGCACACACAACGACGCCAGCACACACACATACACACACACACACACACACACAAACAAACTGGTCCGGTTAATTCCTGAGAAAAATAAACACCTTTTTTTTCTGGAGCAGCAAAAAACTGCAGATTAACCAGAGATCAGTTCATCAAAACACCAGCCTGACATCTGATTCTGAGTTAAAGGAGCTAAACGCTTTTATTTAAACTAATATTTATACCAACAAAATATAGTAAAATTAAATTTAGTGAAAGTATATTAATAATAAAATACAATGAAATAAAATTTAGTAGAACATAGTAATACTGAAATATAATAAAAATTATTTTAATAGAAGTATAATAATACTGAAATATAATAAAATTAAATTTAGTAGAAGTACAGTAATACTAAATACAGTAAAATTAAATACTGAAATATAATACATTTAGTTTAGTAGAATATAGTAATACTAAAATATAATAAAATTCAATTTAGTAGAAGTATAATAATACTGAAATATAATACAATTAAATTTAGTAGAAGTATAATAATACCAAAATATAATAAAATTAAATGTATAAGAAGTATAATAATACTGAAATATAATACAATTAAATTTAGTAAAAAATGGTAGAGTAAAATAAAATTTAATGGAAGTATAGTAATACTGAAATATAGAACAATACAATTTAATGGAATTATAGTAATACTAAAATATAGTAAAATTATTTTAATACAATATAGTAATACTTTATATAGTAAAATTAAATTTATTAGAAGTATAATAAAACTAAAATCTAATAAATTTAATTTAAAGTATAGTAATACTGAAATATAGTCAAATTTAATTCAGTAGAATTATAGTAATACCAAAATAAAGTAAAATGAATTAAGTCAAAGTAAACCTATATTGAAATATAGTCAAATTAAATTTTATAAAAGTATAATAATGATTAAGCAGAAGAACATACCAAATTCAATTTTACAGTAACAGAAATGTAGCAAAACTGCAGTATAGTAATTAAAAGTTAGCCAACATATAGTATGTAATTTAGCATAAGAATAGTAATAGTAGTTTTGCAAAAGTAAAGCAATTATTGGCAAATTATTAGCAAATAATAAAACCATTATAGAAATATTAATTTAGTGGAAGTTTAGTAATGCAAAGGTAGCAAAGGGATAGAAATCCTAATTATAGAATTATAGCAAAATCTTAAATCTGAAATATAAATTTAGTAGAAGTGTAATAAAACTATTAGCAGAATTATAATACTAATTTAGCATTAGTATTCTAACACTAATTTACCAGAATTATACTACCAATTTAGCATAAATATAATACAAATAATTTAGCAGAATAATAATACAAATTTAGCAAAAGTATAGTAGCACTAATTAAGCAGAATATTACTAACTTAGTATATAAGTATAGTAATATTTATTTATTACAAATATAGAAGTATTAATTTAGATGTATATTAATACTAATTTAGCAGAATTATTGTACTATTTTAGCATAAGAATGGTAATATTAATTTACTAGAAATATAATAATATTCATTTAGAAGAAGTGTACTCATATTAACGTGGTAGTCATATATTACTACTAACATCAAAGAGTGTAGTAGTACTAATTTAGTATTATTATTAGAACTACATTAATACTATTTATATAGACGTAATGTAATATTGATTTAAAGGAAATAAACAGCATTATAATAGTGAATATTGGGCAGAAGCATGCAGTGTGTTTGTTCTGAAAGAAATAATAGTTATTAACGTGTAGTTGATAAATAAAGAAAGTCCAGAGTGGGAGGGACATCATTGAGGATCTTTATTGTGATTGGTCAGAGAGGCTTACACTCACATTGACTAAGGCTGCAATAAAATCTCCCAACATTTTTCATTTCTCAAATATAAATTCAGTACTCGGGTTTCTGTTTTCCTTTTTATTCATACAAAAAAAGAGAAAAAAACTATAATTACAAAAAATATCCTCATGGTTTATTAGAATAGTTATAATAATTATAAAACAGACCTTCAATATGAAGATCCTGCTGAAACTCCCAGAATTCAGAGGCGCAAACAGTTGCAGAGGCAACCAATCGGCGTCAAGGCAAAAGGCAGCAAAAAAAGGCTTTGTTGGGGCGGACGGCGTCTGGATCCGGGTCCCTAGACCACACCCCCTTTGTGTCCATAGGGTGTGGAGTCCACGCCCACTTTCATAGGTAAATCCCATAGTAACAATGATCAGTCCATCTGTATTAAACTGAACCAGATCAGATCACCTTCTCATCCCTCGTTCTCTTGCACACACACACTTACACACACCCACACACTCGTACAACGGTGTGTGTGTGTGCAGCCTGAAAGTGCTCATGTGATGGAGGGATGAATCTGTCCATTATAAAAAAGGAGAAAACAATAAAAGATGCTTAGTAAAACTTTAGTTCATCAGAAATCAGTCTGTTTTCCTTTTCAATCCTTTGTCACTTCCAACTCTCCTACGTCTTGATTGGCCAATGCCCTGAGTGTGAGCCAATCGGGTAGTGGCACTGTGGTGCGGAACTGGTTGGTCAGTAGGAGCAAGAAGGCACTATGATGTAATGATGACATCGTCTCCTTGAGAAATCCCTCACTGCTGGGCAGTGATTGGTTGAGGAAGTATAATATAGTATATTGGCGATGCTGATGAAAATGTCATTCCTTTTGGGCGGATTCTGATTGGCTGTCGTGGGTTAAAACTGGAATCGGAAGTGCAAGGGAAGGTTTTCTGTTGTCTGAAGGCTTTTCCCTGTAGTGTCTGTGGGTGTGTGGTCAGTATCTGAGTGAGTTCTTCCCTTGAACTCTCATTGTTTGGATGCTGGACAGAATCTTCTTCTGATGACCAGCCAGAGTAACACCAACACGCAATAAATCCCTGAGAGAGAGAGAGAGAGAGAGAGAGAGAGAGAGAGAGAGAGATAAATTAGTACATGACTTCAGCACTATAACCCGACAGAAATAGAACACAGCATGCAGACCACATAACAAGAGAGAATGACTGGTGTAAAGAGAAGAAAAGAGAAGAGACTCACTCAGTGGAGATCTGTGAAATGAGCTCGAAGCTGGTGAATCCAGCCTGAATGAAGTTCTCCTCGTATCTCTCCATCTTAATGAGCCTCAGCCACTCAGCCACTGAACTACACTGGGAGAGAGGAGGCGGGGGACGCTGGTCCAACAATGGAGGAGACAGCCTGAGAAAGGCAGAGAGCGAAAGAGAGAGAGAGAGAAAGAGAGAGAGAGCATGTCTATTAGAGATTATTCAACATCTCCAGATGGTCTGAGGCAAGGTTTCTTATTGCCAGCTTGTTGGCTAATTTAATTTCTCAGGTCCTCAGGTGTCACGCTGGTCAATGAGAAGCTAACTAAAACATTAATTAAGGAATGTATGAGATGTTTCTGACATTAGTGCTGAGGAATTTAGAACCAGTATGCCTTTTTTCAAATACCGCCATACCACTAGAGGCGCTGCGGAGCGCTGTGTAGAACAGCACCGCCAATGAAAGCGCAGTAGCAGCCAGTTAGCATAACAAGCTAAGTTCTGAGAACAGAACTCCTGTAGAGAACTCTTCTGCTGCTGCTGCTCCTTACAATATGAGTAACTAAAGCCCTGTTTAAATATATTAATTCTGTAGCTTGAAGGATAATGTTAATGCACATTGAACTGAATATATTTGTTAACTGAAGAACCAAGGGAATTGTGATAAACTGATAAACAGCTACTAAAATACTTTAATGCCTCTAATGGCTTCAATAATAACTTATTAATTGATATTAAACTTGTGTCTTACTTGTGCAAAAGAATATTTGAGAAATATCTCTATTGAATACTTAAACATTATTATTTTAGGTCCATTTATAGTGTTTATGGAACTATTTAAAATATTTAGCTAGTCTTGAAAAGAAAGCCGTGTTAAATTTTTTAGCATATCTCTTTTTAAGGTATATTGTTTAAATTCCTTTGCTGTTTTTCTGGTAATAGAAGTCTGATTTCTTCATATATTGTGTAATTTTGTGGGACAAAGTAAACCATATAGTAATCAAAGCCTTAATTTAAAGCCTTAATGTTTGATATTATAGGTCTTTCTAACAGTACAGTAACTATATATAAAAACATATATAAAAATATATTTTAAAAAATACCGTAATATACCGTAAAACAGTCAGAATCTTGCAAAATACCATGATATACATTTTTGGTCAAACCTCCCAGCACTAGTGTCCATATATTTCCAATGGCTGTTAGCTGTTTTAGCTTATATATATTATCTATAGAAGGACAACTAAAGACACCTGACAGCCTGAAGTTGGGGGGAGGGGGGGAGGGGTCCGAGGAAATTTGATTGGCGTGGACTCCTTAGGGACACACACACACACACACACACACACACACACACACACACACACACACACTCACACAGGACATTCCACGGTTCAAAAGGAGACAAGGGGCCAACATACCAGAGAAAACGAACCAGAGGGGGGTCATCATGCAGACTCACACACACACACACTGCCCACTGTGTCTTAGTTTTGACTGACAGCTTATTTTAGATGGAGAATGTGTGTGTGTGTTTCTAGTCTTCTGGTTGGAATTTAGTCTTCACTGACAATTCACTAATGAAAGTGTATGTGTGTGTGTGTGTGTATTGTTTGGCCAACAGGACATTCCAGGGTGATGCAGTTGGGAGGGGGGGTGGTTGGTTGTGGGCCATGGGGGGCAGTTTGGTCTGACGGATTTATTGAAGAGTGTTTAGAAGACAACAGGGAGGGTCTGTATGTGTGTGTATGTGTGTGTGTGTGTTGCTGCAGGATATTGTCAACCCCTTCCAAAGTGGTAGCTGAGCAGGATATGAGGGGAGTGTGTCGGTGTGTGTGTGTGTGCGTGCACACGCTACCGCTTCCTCTGTATGAAATGCAGCAGCAGTGTGTGTGTGTGTGTGTGTGTGTGTGTTGAGGTTGGAAAGTTCAGGATGCAGCAGTGAAGGTGATTAAACCTCTCTACCCTTATCCTACCCATACAGTTCCTGACACACACACTCAAATCTGCACACACACATCGGTATCTAAACTGCTTATAATACCAATCTTAATAGCAGTTATAATCATAATTAAATTAATGCTTTATTTTTTATACTAATACTTACTAATACACAAAATACACAAGATCAGACTATAAATACTATTAAACAATTAATACCGTATTTTTTGCACTATAAGGCGCACCTAAAACTGGTTAATTTTCCCAAAAATCGTCAGTTCGTCTTATAATCCAGTGCTTTTGTATGAATTTTACCAGTAAGGTTGTAAGGTGCAGTAAAGCCCCTCCACTGAAGTACAGCTTTATACAGGAGTTTCAGTTTAGTTCTCCAGCACCGGGACTGGAGTTAGCTGCTAATTGCTACTTCCCCGTTAAGAGGTAGGTATTATCAGACTGTAGCCTGCTGCTAACCCCGACTAGCACTGCTGAAGAGGTTGGCCGCTTATGCTAATGCTAATGCTGTGGACTTTGTGCTGGAGAATTCAGGAATCTAAGCTTACTGTAAATAAACGAAAGCACTTTACTTACCCAAATAAACAGTTTTCAGTAAATAAATCTGTGTAGATTTACACCCAGCGCTCGTTTGACTTTAGAAGAAAGTATTTTTTATTACAGTTTTGTTTGCTTTGCTTAGCTTTACTTAACTCAGTTAGCTACCCCCAACCACCACCCTGCGGTGAGACCTGCTAAACTAGAAGTTCTTTATAGTGTCTCTTAAATAATCCAGCGCACCTTATGTGTGAAAATAAACTAGAAAATAGACGTTCATTGATAGTGCGCTTTATAATCCGGCAGTAATACAGTAACTTTGTTGTCCATGTAGAGAATGCATCCTTATTAAAAACTAATAGGTACAATTTGTCAACTTACCCGTCGTGTGATTGGCCGGTGAGTTTGAGGGAGGCGGGATTTCGGATCAGCTTGTCGAGAGCGGAGACGATGTGCGAAAATCGTGGTCGTGAGCCGCGGTCCCGCTGCCAGCAGTCTAGCATTAGCTGGTGGAGGGGGGCAGGACATTCTGGGGGCGGGGGCAGGCGGTAGTCCTGCTCAATAGCGTTAATCACCTACAAATACACACATACATTTATTATAGACCCGCGCTACATTACATTTATTCATTTATAATTTTGTACTTTTTCCATGAAAACAAATGGAAATTAAATGTAAACATGTTTTATCAATACAGTTACTTACATCCTGGTTGCTCATGTCCCAATATGGCCGCTCTCCGAATGACATCACCTCCCACATGACTATTCCGTAGCTCCATACATCAGAGGCGGAGGTAAACTTGCGGAACGCAATTGCTTCCGGAGCCGTCCAGCGGATCGGAATCTTACCACCCTGAGAGAACGACAGGAGAGACAGGAGGATTAACATGCTATGGTGCTGCTATGGTATTTGCATTTGTTTATACAGCTCTGGAAAAAATGAAGTTCAGTTTCTGAATCTGTTTCTCTGATTTTGCTATTTATAGGTATATGTTTGAGTAAAATGAACATTGTTGTCTGTTCTATAAACATTTCTCCCAATTCTCTGATTTAGAGCATTTTTTTGCAGAAAATGAGAAATAACGGAAATAACAAAAAAGATGCAGAGCTTTCAGACCTCAAATAATGCAAAGAAAACCAGTTCATATTCATAAAGTTTTCAGAGTTTAGAAATCTTTTTAATTATTATTTTATTTTTTAATGACAGTTTTCATGCATCTTGGCATGTTTCCTCCACCAGTCTTACACACTGCTTTTGCATAACTTTGTCACTCCTGGTGCAAAAATTCAAGCACTTCAGCTTGTTTTGATGGCTTGTGATTCATCCATCTTCCTCTTGATTATATTCCAGAGGTTGTCAGTTTGGTAAAATCACAGAAACTCATTATTTGTAAGTGCTATCTTATTTTTTTTCAGAGCTGTATAATAAACAGCAGCTGTGCAGCAGCTGTATGATAGTTGTATTTGTGCAAGCGCATGTTTGCTTTCTCACCAGTGAGCTGGTATATGTGGGGTCAGATGAATTCTCGGTGAGGAATCTGGACAGTCCAAAGTCAGACACTTTGCACACCAAGTTACTGTTGACCAGAATGTTGCGTGCTGCAAGGTCTCTGTGGACGTAGCTCATTTCCGCTAGATACTTCATTCCACTCGCTATTCCCCTCAGCATTCCCACCAGCTGGATCGGAGTGAACTGTCCGTCGTTCAGCTGCAGAGAGAGAGAGAGTGAAAGAGAAAGAGAGAGAGAGAGAGAGATAAATTTCATGTTGACACTGTATGAGTGTATCAGATGCTGCTGTGCTAAACTTAAACGTCTCAGCTTGAGACGAGTCTATATTAACTTAACTCATAGCATTGGAGCTACGAGGCTAAACTACCTAACAAGAGTAATAGAGCCTTTTAAAACTCTGATTAGCATGGTGCTAACTTCATGCTAACATTATACAGCTTTTAGCATGTTTCCTACATAAACTTTAGCTGTCTGAAACATGGCCCTTTATTTTGTATTTGCTAGCTAAGGCCTGGCTAAATAAAATTAGAATTTTGATAAATTAGCATTTATACAATTTAAATTAAAAGCAAGCTAACCACACAAATATAAACACACACACACATACCCGTAAAAAGGAGTCCAGCGCTCCGTTCTCCATGTACTCGGTAAGGATCATGGCTGGACAGGAAGCAGTAATCACTCCCTCCAGGTGAATGATGTTGGGGTGCTGGAACTGACCCATGATTGACGCCTCAGACAGGAAGTCCCGCCTCTGCTTGTCTGTGTACCCGCCTTTCAGGGTCTTTATAGCTACGTAGTTCTCCTTCTTACCGGGGACCCGCAATCGGCCTCGACACACTTCACCAAACTCACCTAAACACACACACACACATACACATTATGTTAGAATGTGAGATAATACATATATGTGTTTATTGCAAATCTAGACTGCATTACTTATATAAGTATCTATACAGCTCTGGAAAAAAAGAGACCACTTAATGACAACGTTTTTCCTTGATTATGCCAAATTGAAAACCTCTGGGATATAATCAAGAGGAAGATGGATGACCACAAGCCCTCAAACCAAGCTGAACTGCTTGAATTTTTGCACCGGGAGTGGCATAAATGATCCAAAAGCAGTGTGTAAGACTGGTGGAGGAGAACACTCTTAAACCTCTTAAACCTTTATGAATATGAACTTGTTTTCTTTGCATTATTTGAGGTCTGAAAGTTTTTTCATTTTTATTTGTAATTTGGGAGAAAGTCTGTAGTTTATAGAGTAAAACAACAATATTTATTTTATTCAAACATATACCTATAAATAGCAAAATCAGAGAAACTGATTCAGAAACTAAAGTGGTGCCTTAATTTTTTTCCAGAGCTGTTTATATAACAGTAATATATTGAGTATATATTAGTATATAGAAGTAAGTAATAATTATACATCCGGTAAGTACATTCTTGGCATACAAAAGTCTAGACAGGGGAGCCCAAACTTTTGCCTATCACTATATACCAGATGTAATGATAAATAATCCAGTTTGTATTATACTGGGGTTACACAATCTCGCACGCCAAGGCTTTTAAGGTGAGAATAAAGGACAGTTGGCATGTGTGTGAAATGTGTGTGACATCAAATACTTTAACAGTATCACCTAACAAACACGCACAAACACACACACTCACAAAAACACACACACACAAACACACACACACAAACACACATGCACAATGAGCTATCTGAGACTGCATTCAGCTTCAGTGTTCATCTTTACTTCAGATGAAAAACATCTTACTGGGTTAGGGCCTCTTTCTCTCTCACCCTCTGCCCTCTGTGTGTGTGTGTGTGTGTGTGTGTGTTTTGTGTGTGTGTGTGTTTTTTGTGTGTGTGCGTGCTACTGTTGTTCACCTAAGAAACATGAGCACCCTTAGCCTAACCGCACCTGCAGGACACAATACTCTCTCTCTCTCTCTCTCTCTCTCTCTCTCTCTCTCTCTCTTTCTTTTCTTTCTTTGTCTCACACTCTTTCTTTTCCCTCTGCTCTCCCTCTCTCTCTCTCTCTCTCTCTCTCCTCTCTCTTTTCTTTTCTTTCCTTTCTCTCTTTTTCTCCTCTCTCTCTTCATGTCTTTCTCTCTTTTTTTCTCATTCATTTCTCTCTACCTCTCTCTAAATTAAAGGGTGTAGCTGAATATGAGCTGTATCAGATGAGGAGGAATGAGAGTACATCAGTGAGTCAGGAATGTACGAGTGTGTGTATGTGTGTGTGTGTGTGTGTGTGTGTGTGAGAGACAGCTCACCCGCTCCGATGACCTCCTCTATCTTGACGAAGGAGACGTCGATTTCTTTAGCGAACTCTCGCACCGCTTCATTTGGGTCTTCGTACGTAAATGGATCGATGTACACCTTAACACCTGCGCAACAGAGGCAACCACACACACACACACACACACACACACACACACAGATATGAGATTTAAGTAAAGGTTGTGTTCTTCGGTGTCCTTTGTTCATATATGTATGTATTTATAAAAAAGAATCCTCTTTCCTGCCTGTTAGTAAACACTCTGTGTTGGACACTGAAGTAAAGGAGCTCTGTTCTGATTGGCTGCTCATCAGCAGTGTTTTAAGGGCAGTTTTTTAATGTGAGCAGCTGACAGCTAATGTATCTGAACAATAACCTATCAACTGATACCACCACTGGCATCTCTCTACTGGTTTCCATCACCATGATGTGTGTGTGTGAGTGTGTGTGCTGGTATTGGTATGACTCATTCTGTGATGTTAGAACAACCCCAGGCAAAATAACTTCTTTTCACAGCAAGAATGTGTGTATATATATATGTGTGTGTGTGTGTGTGTGTGTGTGTGTGTGTGTGTGTGTCAGACTTACCTTGGCTCATGAGATACTGTCCACTCTTATCCAGCTCAGAGTCCTGCAGCCGACTGTGCCTCCTTAAAGAGAAAAAGAGAAAAAGAGAGAGAGAGTAGGTGAGTGTGTGAGAGATTTTTATTTGTTTTGTATTTATTTGTACTGAAATCCTTGAAGTGTTACACACAGCCCTCTGAGTGTGTGTGTATCTTCTGAAATATGTCAATCAAAACCAGTCTACAGTAGTACACACAACACACACACACACACTTACAGGCTATTAAACCCCCACACAGGACAGAAATAGCGCTGGGTGCGGGTTCCTCTGGCTAATGTGTGTGTGTGTGTGTGAATGTGTGTGTGCGCGTGTGTGCCGTCCTGGGGTCAGTTTCATTGTTCTTCAGAGCAGTCCTATGGAGACGGTACAGGGTGGACACATCCTGTTACCTCCCTCTCTCCCTCACACACACACACAAACACACACACACACACACTCCACATATTCTACTGCCAGCGCTCTACTGACTCATCAAATGTTGTACTGACTGACTTCTGAATAGCCAAAGCATATACATACACACACTTACACACACACACACACTCTGGCGCCGGTCCCGTTTCCCACCCACTGCTCCTGATTTCCTTCAATATCCTGAAATAATAAGCCTATTTAATCCTCAATGACCAAACCCCCCACCCCCAAACACACACACACACACACACACACACCACACATACTTCAGACAAGCCTTTACATCTTACCGGAAGCAGAACACAGCAAGCGTCACCACAATGATAAGGATGAGCAGCCCTGTAGCCACTAGCACACCTGTGACTATAAGCCGAGCGTTAGGTTCCGTTCCTGAGAGAGAGAGAGAGAGAGAGAGAGAGAGACACACAAAGAGAGAGACAGTTCATTAAACAGTCAAACAAGCAAATATTGGTGAAACAATATCTGAGTGTGTGTGTGTGTGTATGTACCATCAGGCAGCGTGCTAAACGTAGCCGTGTTGCTGAAGTGTCCGTATCCCGCTTTGGTTCTGGCTCTGACCTGAACCCGGTACTGAGAGGCCCGAGAAAGATCAGTCAGAGCAAGAGAATTCCCCTTACTCGTGATGTACTGCCACATGTCGTCCTCCCCCTGCAGGGTAACAGCGGCACAGGGGTTACAGGGGTAATGGGTAACGAGGTAAAAGAGGGTTACAGATCAATAAATAATGAGGTAAAAAGGGTTACAGGGTGATAAGTATTGGGTAACAGGATAAAAGTGTTACAGGGGTAAGAGTGGGTTATAGGGTAGAGCTGTACGATATTGGAAAAATTTGACGTTGCATCGCGATATTAATCAATGCGGGACCTGTGACAGCACCAGAGCTAAGTCAGCGCTTTAGAGTCAGCCAAGCACTCAAAACCAGTGGAAAACAGTAAAACAAAAATAATCACGCATTTAAATGCCATTTTAAAAGGTAAATAAGAGAGATTTTTTTCTGGGATTTAAAGCGTGATTCTGGTTGTAAAATATCTGGAAATATCTGTGCAAAACTGTGCGAAACTGAGGTGCACAGCTTTGGACAGGCTGTCTTCTTAAGCAGAGACGGCCCTGCTCACTCAGAACAATGTGTATCTATTTCTTGTGTCAAGAATAAAAACATTGCAACATGACGTGTTTGTTTTTTTTATTGCCTTAAGTAACATTGCACGTCGCGTGACTATTGCGCATGTGCGGATTGCGATGGCGATGTATAGACGATATATCGTGCAGCCCTATTTCATGGGTTGTTGGGCACTGGGTAAATGAAAGTTACATGAGAAATGGATTACAGGTAAAGGTGAGTTAGAGGGATAAAATGGTTGTAGAGCAATGGATAATGAGGTAAAAATTGGTAAAAAAAAAAAGAGGGGTTACAGTGTAATGTGGGGTACAAGGGGGGGGTGCAGGGGTTATATAGTAATTAGTAAAAAAGTAAAGGGCTTACATGGCTAGGGCTAAACGTGTTACAGGGTAATGGGTAACAGGGTTACAGAGAAATTAGTAATAGATAACAGTAAAATACTACAAAGAGTTTACATTGTTTACAAGTTAATGAGTAATGGATAACCTGGTAAACCCTGGTGTTGCAGGGTAATGGGTAACGGAAATAGTTTACAGGTTACAACAGTCTCTTTCTCTTCGTTCATACCTGTGAGCAGAATCTGAGCTCGTAGTCCAGGATGGTGTAGTGTGGTTGGGCAGGAACATCCCAGCTCAGTGTCATACTCGTCTCAGAAGCTTTCGTTCTCCTGATACCTGATACTGGAACAGGGACTGCACACACACACACACAGACACACACACAGTATTTCAATTATTAATCTAGTTATGACACTTATATTACAGATATTTACTATGTGGACATCTCCTAAAACCAAGAGCATTTGCTATAGTAGCAGCTTCTAGTCTTTTAGGAAAGCTCTGCACTAGATTTTTAGAACATTGCTGTGAGCAGGATTTGATTGTATTCAGCTCTGAGAGTGAGAGCACCAGTAAGGTCAGGTTCTGTCTGATGTTGGATAATAGATTCTGCCGCTCCAGTTCATCCAAAGTCCTGCTCCTCAGCTGCTTCAGAGCATCCCATTCTTATTGTTGAGTGCTTTTCTATAGAGGTTCTATTCTACAGCTATTCTATGTGTAAACAAAGGTATTTATCTTCAAAACCTTTTTTTATTATTATTATTTCATGCACAGTTCGAGATCCAAAGCACTCCAGCTTACCGTCAGTGCTGGTGGTGATGTTGATTGTGGCGGTGGCGGGTTGTGTGCCGCTGGTGGACGTGACCCCGTTGATGGTGATGATGGTGAAGGTGTAGTGTGTGTGTGGCAGCAGGCCGTGGATCACCACTCTGCGGTGCATCAGCCCCGTCTGTGCTGGCCGGTAGCTCACGCTCTCCGCACACGGCACGCACCCTCGGCCCGGCGCACACTGAGCACATTCCACCGAGTACGACAGGTCCAAACGGCCGCCGCGGTCCAGCGGCTCGCTCCACTCCAGAGTCACCACGGTATCGTTCACCTGGGGCACGATGTTACGCGGGGCGGACGGAGGTTCTGCAAAGTACAGGTAGGTTAAGGGTTAGAGAATGAATGAGAGGAACAGACAGCATTTGGGGGGGGGGGGGGGGCTGAAGTGATGGTGTGAACGTGTTATTTTAGTCTTAGGAGGAAAGAAAGGAGATTTAGAAAAAAGTAAAAAGAGAAAAAAAGAGAGAGAGGCGAGAGAGAGGAAAAGAATTCCCAAGGAAAAAGGAGTAACTATTAAATGGGTGTGTTCACATTGTTTAGGTCCAAATGCTTGCTTTTAAAGGGGCGTGTGCCAGGACACCTACTTAAAGAGGGAGGGGGCTATTTAAAGGGGCGTGTTCTCACTCAGCTGGTGTTTAATTTCAGCCTCATTGTTAAATCTGTTGCTCTCTTCTATTAGCAATGGACAACTGCAGTGCTTTAATGACACACCACACACACAAACACACACAGGCACTGAGCCCTTAAATATACAGCAGTGTGTGTGTGTGTGTGTGCAGTTTCTATGGAAGACAAACAGCCCATAACAGTCATTCATGAAATTGAGGGGAATAAGAGTGAGAAAGAGAGAGAGAGAGATTATCCAGGTCTGACTGAGAGATTCTAGAGCACCATAGGGGATATGAATAATGGAACACTCTAAAGTGAGTATGGATTCTGGAACACTCCAAAGTGAATGTGTATACTGGAACCCTCTGAGGTTAGTATCGATTCTGGAATACTCTAAAATGGGTATAGATTCTGGAACAATCTAAAGTGAGGGTTCTGGAAGTCAATGTCAATTCTGGAACACTATAAAACAGTTATGATACTGGAACACTCCAAAGCGGGTATGGATTCTGGAACACTATATAGTGAGTGATGATTCGGGAACACTTTGAATTGAGTGAGGAATCTGGAACACTCCATAGTGAGTGAGGATTCTGGAGCACTGTATATATTCTGGAAGTGAGGGAGAGCAGGAATGCTGGGATCAGAGGTGTAGTGTGTAGTGTATGAGAGCAGGGAGAATATGGGCTGATTATTCATTAATGTGAGACTTGCTGGTGTGTGTGTGTGTGTGTGTGTGTGTGTGAGAGACTCACTGCTGCAGGCTGTATCCGGAGGGTCAGTGGGTGCTCTGTAGTAGCCGGTGCGGCAGGAACAGGCCACAGCGCCGAGAGTGTATGTGTTACTGTACATAGGACACCCACGACACACACTCGCCCCCATAGAGGCCTTATACTGCCCCACCGCACACGCTGCAGAGAGAGAGAGAGAGAGATGGGTTAATCCTAACATATGCAGAGCATATAAACACACACACACACACACACACACACACAGCCAAGAGATAAACAACAGAGAATCAAATAAACACACAGTGATTTAATCAAAAGTACACAAACACAAATACACACACCCACACCACTGGGACAAACAGCACACCCATCCCTCCATCAGTCAGTCTATCTATCTCTGTATCTGTGTGTGTATGTGTGCGCGTACATAATTTAACTGAACTAAACTGGTTAAAAGTAAATAAAGTGAATTATTCTAAACTGTAAGACAGTACCGAATGTAAATCAGGTGAGAGTGTAAATCTGGTGTGAACATAAATCAGTACTGACTTGAATGTTAATCAGGTGTATACTTAAAGAGGTACTGAGTATAAATATAAATCAGTACTGGATTTAAATCAGTTCAAAATGTAAATTAGATGTAAACATAAATCAGACGTAATGGTAAATCAGATATAATTAAAATCAGTACAGAATATTAATCAGATGTAACTGTAAATCAGATTTGAACATAAATCAGCACTCAATATAAATCAGTGCTCAATGTAAATCAGATGTGAATATGTTTTGTGTTCAGAACGAGTCAAAACAATAAAAAAATAAGAACTGACATCATGTTTGAGAGTTTAGGAAGTGTGTGTTTACAGCTAGACAAAAACACACAATACACTCAGTTGCTCACAGCCAAAATAACACACACACACACACACAAATGAGTAACTATTATTCATTTGAATGAAGTTAATTTAGAAACCCAGTAGCGAGAATGAAAGAGATAGATGATCTCAGAACGGGACAAGTTCCATCATAGTTCCACAGCGTGTGTGGGTGTGTGTGTGTGTATAACAGACAGGCAGGAGCCACACACAGAAATAAACGACAGAAACGGACAGAAAAGAGACGAGTGCACACACAATGAAGGTGTGACCTCCTCACGACAGGAAGAGAGCAAGAGAGAGTGATGACAGGGTGTATGCTGAACTATTGTCACTGCAGGAATGTTCCTGACTCTCTCTATCCCTCTCTCTCGCTCTCACACACACACACACACACACACTAAGGGATCACTGGTGGGGGGAGACATAAGCGCGCAGTGCTGATAGAGGGGATTAAATTCAACATAAACACACTGACATACACTCAACATATACCAGAGCACTCTAAACACACTCTCACACACACATTTCCAAGACTCTTTAAGCAGGCTCAGTAAAAGTGTACTGATCTCATCCCTACATCATACACATACACACATCTGTTACAAATTAGATACATCCACCCTCTGTATACACTACATACACGATACGATGGACAAAAGTATTGGGACACAGGCTTATTTGGCTATAAAGAAGTTTATCCTGCTTTTATGGGAGTTACTGTCTCTACTGACCATTGACAGAAACTTTGCAGTGAGGATCTGATTGTATTTAGTAAGAGTAGAAATGTATTGGATGATCACCAACCCACCTCGTTCTCTTCTCCCCAACTCATACAAAACGTATAGGATAAAATAGAGCTAGCTGGGCAATATGGCACTATTTCATCGCATTTTGATATATTTTTTTTATTGTAATGTCAATAGTTAAAAAGAAAAAGGGTGTAAAAAATTATGTTGCATGTTGTGCATGATGTGAAAGTAATTTTTAAGAATCTGCCACTGCTGATGCATTTTATCAGTCACAAAACAGAGATAAATGTTGTGTATCATGAAAATGTTGTTAAATATTGTGAAAAAATATTTTTACCTTATTGACCAGCTGTCAGTGTGCGATTATGCATGGTAATAATTCCAGAAAAAACAGTTCTACCTAAAGCTGGGCAATATAATGATATTTTATCGTATTGTGAATGAAAAAATGTTCTTATTATATTGTCAATATATTTTAATAAGCATATTGATAGCAAAAACAAAGTGTACATTTTATTTTAGGGAAATAAAACATGTTTAATTGCATGATGTGCATCAGAAATGGAATAAAAATCACTGTGTGAAGAATCCGTTTTTGTCTGTCACAAAATAGAAATAAATATCATGTATCGTAAAAACTGCTTTTTATATATCGTAAAAAAAAAACAACACTTTTTTTTTACCATATTGCCCAGCTCTATCAGTATGTGATTATGAACACCACATATGTTCATAAAAGCGTTGGCTTTTATATTGTTTATATCAATTTCGGATTTATATTGTATAAACCTAAAAATAGGAAATCGTGCTGTCCATTTTAGCCATATCGTCCAGCCCTAGCTCCACTGCTCCACAGCTCACTGCTGGGGGGGGGATTTACCACCCCCCTCCCCCTTCTATTGGCAATACTACTTTTATCCTACAGGGACTAGACAAGCTGTGTGTGTGTACTGGCCATCTGTCCCAGCAATGGGTGCAACTGAAAGTGTCTCAATGCATTCATTAGAAAGAGTATCCAAAAGATCTGTATGAGCAACTAATCTGTAAATGTGTAAAATGGCAAATTGTTCAGTCTAGAACAGTTTAGACCTGCCTATTCAGACCACAGCATTTTATGTATTCTGCTACACTGCTTACTAAACAAGGCGCAATTCAAAACAGAGTATATTTACACATACAGCTCTGGAAAAAAAAAATAAAAGACCACATAAAAATGATGAGTTTCTTTGATTTTACTAAATTGAAAACCTCTGGAATATAATCAAGAGGAAGATGGATGATCACAAGCCCTCAAACCAAGCTGAACTGCTTGAATTTTTGCACAAGGAGTGGCATAAAGTTATCCAAAAGCCGTGTGCAAGACTGGTGGAGGAGAACATGCCAAGATGCATGAAAACTGTGATTAAAAATCAGGGTTATTCCACCAAATATTGATTTCTGAACTCTTAAAACTGTATAAATATATACACTTATTTTATTTGCATTATCTGAAAGTTCTGAAGGTCTGAAAGCTCTGCATCTTTTTTGTTTTTTTCAGCCATTTCTATACCTATAAATAGCAAAAACAGAGCTGTATATCAGTGTTAAAGGTACACAATGTTTAACGGTATGGGATAAGAGGTTAATGTACAATGAATTGTGATGCTGTAAGTAGAGCTCAGATGGGAGGTGGAGTAGAACTGTGGGGGTACGAGTTCTTTAAGTGCTGAAGTATTAACCTCATCTGTTAACTGACTGAGTAAAGAGCCGTGTGTGCATCTGCATGTGTGTGTGTCTGTGTGTGTGTGTGGGAGAGGGGCAGCCACTAAGTTAAACACACACAATCTGCTCTCAAGCCCCTAAATGACCTGCCCATTGTGTTCCTAAAAAGAGTCTCTCTCTCTCTCCCTCACACACACATACATACACACACAAACACACGCTCACAATAAGGACAATGAGAATGCCGACACAAAAGACATCAGCAATTAGCACAACACATGCAGCCACCTGCTGCTGCTGCTGAGCGTGCGAGAGAGAGTGTGTGTGAGTTAGTGTGTGTGTGTGTGTGTGTGTGGGGATTCCTCTCTATAGCGACTAATAAAGACAAATTCCTTTCACATCAATCACTCATCTGTGTGTGTGGGGGGCTTTGTGTGTGTCAGCATGGGCTGTGTGGATGCTGATCTGGTTTGACGCACACACACACTTGCACACACACACACACACACACACTGTATATCCCCCTGGCCAGGACAAGATGTCCCACTGGCTGGTGAATCTTGTAATGATCTGTGATCTCTATGATCACAAATCAGCTGCTGAGTACATTTAATTTAATTAAGCTACATTAAAATTCAGTCTCAATAAACAGCACACACACAGATCCCACAGCACATGCATGTGACTGACAGAACAAGCTCTTAAAGCATTTCTCAGTGATTTATTTTCGCTTTAACAGGATTTTCTTTTGAATTTTTATATGCAAAAACAGTTTTATTGGTTAAACCGCTGAAATGAATCCTCTCTGCTGTAAATGAGTCACTCAGTAAGGATGTTACAAACTGATTCAACAGGATTTCTGTTCTTTTAAGGACCTAAACATCTATAATTCATCTCATTAGTGTTAGAAAAGTGTTTTAGTCAAATTACAGCACTATATATCCTGTAGGCAAGCGGCAAGATGCCTATATAGTTATGGTAACTCTGATTAACTTATTATGCACAACCGAGGTAACTCGTGGATTTCCTTTTCTGTGGTGTTCCTAGTGAGAGCCAGTTTCATCATAATTGTGTCATTTCTTAAAGTCCTTCTTTGCTTTATTTAGTTGAGTAGATCTTGTGATAATATGGAGTAGAACTGTACTCAAATAGGTCTATTTCCTGTATACCAACTCTACCTCTTCACAACTTCACAACTGATGCTCTCAAACTACGATGAATACTGAAAAAAAGTGTGCTCAAACTTTTGAACGTTACTGTATATAAAGAATAAAGTGTATAAAATATAAAGCGTATACAGAGATTATTCTGTTCATGCAATAGGATGAGTCAGCTCAGGTAAGATCATCTGTTATTACTGTTATTATTATATAATTGAGCTTTCTGTTTATCCAACATGACAGAACATGAACTACAGTAAAACACAAACACTTCAGATAGAAACCTTATTCTAATTGTGCATCAATTGAGTCGTGTGATTATATTACACATATATGATCGGTTATTGCACAAATACTGATCCAACTAATATCCAACCTTTAAAAATTTTACTTTAAAAAGCCAGTCTCTCTGTCATCTTTCTCTTTTTGCTCATCCATCCCAAAATAATGCATTCAGAACAGATCATCTTCACCGCCTACACTCACACTGCACTAGTCATTCTGTACATTAGCTAGAACAAAACTGTGTCCTCCACTTCTCTCTCTTCCTTTATCTCTGTCTTTCTCTCTCTCTCTCACCCTCTCTCTCTTTCTCGCTCTCTTTCTTTCTTTTCTTCCTCTCGGAGTGGAGTGTATAATGTGTGTCTGTGTTTCATGTTTCACTGAAAAACAGCATCACGATCGGCCGCTCTCCCTCTGTCTGCTCTCATTCCAGCACAATGCAAACCAGCTGCTGCAGCCAGTGTGTGTGTGTGTGTGTGTGTAACCGCAGTGTTCTCTTCTCCAACCAAAAGACAAATCTACAGAGGAACCCACAACTCTTCTATCAGGGTGTGGCTTTGGATTATGGGTAATCTGACCCGTCTGATGCGCGCACACACACACACACACACAAGCACACAAACTTTCCTCTTTCATTTTTCTGCGGACAGGCAGTGAATTTGACTTTAGGAAGCATAGAGGGGTTTACAGAGTGTTAAAGTTACATAAAAGTGCAAAGTAAACAAAGAGTAAAGTTCAAAAACACATGTAATCTACAGTGTGTACAGTAAAAAATGGAGGAAAGTAAAAAATAGCTGCAAAAAACGCACTACCTCTAGTAGCGAATCAAGGGACATTATCAGTGCGGCAATATGTGCAGAAGATCTTGCAGCCACATGTATTACCAGGATAATGCTCTCCCTCATAATTGTCTTAGACAGGTCGCAACATTTTTTTGCTTTCTTGGCCTGTGTTTACCATATTTTCGCACTATAAGGCAAACTTAAAAAGTTTCAGTTTAGTTCTCCAGCACCGAGGCTGGAGTAGCATTAGTATTAGCCGCTAACTGCAGCGCTAGCTCTTTCTCTGTTTAGAGGGGAGTATTATTGGTTTGTAGTCTGCTCCTAACCCCGAATAGCACTGCTGGAGTAGCATTAGCATTACCCGCTAACCGCGCTCGATATTTCTCATTTCAAAGGTGAGTATTATTGGACAGTAGCCTGCTCCTAACTCCGGCTAGCACTGCTGGAGCGGTTAGCAGCTAATGCTAACCGCTCCAGCCTTAGTGGAAATCTGTAAATCTAAGCTTACTGTTAATAAACATAAGCACTTTACTCACCCAAATAAACAGTTTGTATTAAAGAAATATGTGTAGATTAATATCCAGCGCTCGTTTGACTTTAAAATAAAGTCATTTTTTTATTACAGTTTTGATTATTTAGCTTAGCTTTACTTATCTTGGTTAGCTAACTCCCCCCACCACCACCACCACACAGCAGCAAGATCTGCTGAAAAGTGCAAAAAATAGGCTAAGTGTGTGGGGTGTAGAGTGCATACAGTGTAAAGTGAACTGAATAAAGTGTAAAGTGTGTAGAATATATACTATATACGCTATATATATATAGAGTTTAAAGGGAAGATAATGTGAGGTAAAGTATATAGAGTGTAAAATAGTGTCTCACTTTCTCGCTCTGTTATTTTCCCTTCATCACTCCAGTGGAGTCAAAATGGAGTGTGTGTTCAATCTGCTAGAGTTTTAAGTGGTCTGTGTGTGTGTGTGAGTGTGTGTGTGTGCGCGTTTGGGAGAGTGCTGCAGTGACTTTGAATGTGACCCTAAACCATGCCTTAATCAAAACCATTCACACACTAACACACATGTCAGTAAGAATGTCAGTGTGTGTGTGTGTGTGCGCGTATGGTACGGGTCAGTTCTGATGGACAATCCGAGCACACACAGCCTGGAAACTGAGCGTGTTCTGAATTACTAAGAAAGAGGGAATGCCCCTCCATGCGCACATGATCACACACACACACACACACACACACACTGGTTTGTCTGTATATCTATAAATGAAATGGAAGTTAATTCAGACCAGGTTTTTGCCCAGTCTGACTGCAGCAGTGACTGTGCATGTATTTATCACTATGTGTTTTGTGTGTGTGTGTGTGTGGACTCTAATACAGAACACTGGAAGAATGCTCTTAAACAAAAGCGTTAAATCACCCCACAGCAGAGTGAGCGTAGCGGAGTGATCAGCTCCAGATGCAGAGCATTATTGATCGCAGAGACAGAGAAGCTGCTCTACGGTTGGACAGTACAACCATATTTGTCCCTATCTGGATACATTAGCTCCGCCCATTTTGTATGATTGGCTAAAAGTTGTTCTACACTTGTTGAAGCAGCAGCTTTTAGATATTCAAAAAAACTATTCTACCCATTCCTGCAAAGTCATTTAAATTCATTTATGTCTTATCTCACATGTACCACCTCTGAAATAAGACCAAGCATTAAAAAACCTTTAAAAGTGCTCCTCAGCAGGCTTGTTACTTTTACACATTCTCGCCAGAGAGGTGTCTAAACCCTAATCCAAAGTGTGTTTGTGTGCCACTGTGCAGCACATTTGGTTTTTTGACACAGAATCGAATATTTGATGTTGAATTCTCCCAAATTCCAAGTTAAAAATATTGTCATTTAGAGCATTTATTTGCAGAAAATGAGAAATGACTGAAATAACAAAAAAGATGCAGAACTTCCAGACCTCAAATAATGCAAAGAAAACAAGTTCATATTCATAAAGTTTTAAGAGTTTAGAAATTTGGTGAAATAACCCTGGTTTTTAATCACAGTTTTCTTGCATCTTGGCATGTTCTTCTCCACCAGTCTTACACACTGCTTTTGGATAACTTTATGCCACTCCTGATAGAACCCAATATTTGATGAGTCATGACCAATTAAGCTGAAAATTAGCAGATTGATGGGTGATAGCAGATTCTCTTAGGTGATTTTACTGTCCTAAACTACACACTACCCCATCATATAGTGTGGACAGCCTGAGAAAACCCTGAGAACCTTCTAGATTCCCAATAAATTGTCAATCAAATGAGTGAAACTGGTGCTTTACCAGCTTTCTATTGGTCAGGACTTGGACAGTGGTAGAAGGCCATCAGTTTAACCATCAACAAAAAATTAGTGAGTGGAATCATGAGATCTGATATCACTGTAGTGCTTCTTAAGGTTCTCTCCAGTTATTTTTTGGAGATTTAAGAGTAAGGATGTTTTTAAAACATGCACAAGTGCATTGCTGTTAGCTTAGCTTAGCTGTTAGCTTCTAAAACAGGAAGGCAAGCACTCACCTCTGCAGCGGTCCGTATCCACAGGTTCGTACCCAGCCTTGCACACGCAGGAAGTGGACGGTGGCCCCACCCACTGCCCGTCCTCTCCACACAGCATGGTGGGTGGGCGGGGCATCAGGCCAGAGGGGGCGGAGTAAGGCACACACTTTCCTTCTGCCTGCTGCACTAGTGAGTGAGGCACCGTCTCGGGGAAGCTGGAGAAGGTGTGCGTGAGGGCGGGGCACTTCTTGAAGTACACCCTGACGGATAGCAGCGCCATGCACACGCCCTGAGCCTGGAATGCCAGGTAGAAGCCCTTCTTAGTGAGAGGACCCAGACGCACGGTCTTCACGTTAGACTTCCTCTCCCCACCCCGCCGCAGCAGGTAATCAGCCGCTACTGTGTCCACCTACACAAACATCAATACATAAATGACAATATATTCATATTGTGTATAGATGACTGTTTAATAGAGGTGTGCCAAAAAATCGATTCACATAAGAATCTTGATTCTCATTTACTACGATTCAGAATCGATTTAAAATGTCCCAAAATCGATTCTGAGGGGCGGGTTTTAGACTGATTTTGGGCTGGGTATTTTTGTTGGACCTGGCAACCCTGGGGATAGCGCTTGTCCCTTCAAACGGAGATCTTCCAGACACACACAGAGCGTAGGTGTTTGAGAATCACCGGTAAGATGGCAGAACAAGCATTATATTACCTTAGATTAACGTGTAGTTTTAATGTTTTATGGCAGAATGCTTCATAACAAGCATAAAAAAGATCGCTAGTAGTTAGTTTCAGTAACTGTTAGCTAGCTAACTAGCTAACTTTCCAGTTCCACCTTAAATAACGCTACAGGTGGCAGCGGGCTGCAGCATTTAAGGCGGAACGGAAAAATAACAATAAGCTAATCAGAGCTAATTTCAGCTCCTCATCACAGAGGAATTAAGGAATGGACAATATGAATTAATTTCTCCACCTCCTGCCCCCTTTCTGAAGAAATACAACGACCTTAAATTAACTAGTTAATCAGCAGCTGCTCCTGAACTTTAGCGCTCCAGTGCTATCATCACATCAGCCCAGCAGCGTCACCTACACACCACCGCTAGTAGCCTGGTAATAAAGCAGTGTTATTTATTATTTATTTATTGTTCATTAACGTCATTGTGATATCCCAGTGATTCCTCTGTCACTGAGGACCCACATTCCTGCACATTTTATTGTTTTTGTAACACATTACCTGCTTCAGGACCAGTGTATATTTTGGAGGCTTTTTTCAATAAGATTCATAAGCCAGAAGCAGAAATTTTTATAAATCAAATCGTTTTGAATCAAAAATCGATTTTGAATCGAATCGTGGCCCCCAAAATCGGAATCGAATCGAATCGTGAGATAGTAAACGATTCCCACCCCTACTGTTTAATAAGTCTGCCTACACTTTGGAGATAAGGAAGATATACAGCTCTGGAAAAAAAAGAGTTTCTCTAACATCAGTTTCTCTAATTTTGCTATTTCATAGGTATATGTTTGAGTAAAATGAACTCAAAATTATAGTTTATTCTATAAATAAAAGACAATATTTCTCCATAATTCCATATAAAACTATTGTCATTTACAGCATTTATTTGCAGAAAATGAGAAACGGCTGAAATAACAAAAAAATGCAGAGCTTTAAGACCTCAAATATTGCAAGAAAACAAGTTCATATTCATAGTCAAAGTTTTAAGAGTTCAGAAATCAATATTTGGTGGAATAACCCTGGTTTTTAATCACAGTTTTCATGCATCTTGGCATGTTTCCCTCTACCAGTCTTACACACTGCTTTTGGTTAACTTTATGCTTCTCACTCCTGGTGCAAAAATTCAGTTCAGCTTGGTTTGATGGCTTGTGATCATCCACTTTCCTCTTGATTATATTCCAGACATTTTCAATTTGGTCAAATCAAACAAACTCATAATTTTTATTTGGCCTCTTAATTTTTTCCACAGCTGTATTTGATGCTGTGTCCACACGGATGCTTACCTTAGTGTAAGGGTTCTCCATCCAGGCCGGGTGTGTTGGTGTGGCTGTGTCCTCGTCGCTCTGGTAGTAGTACAGGTTAAAAGTCTCTTTGCAGGTGCGGGAGCTGGAGGGGAGGGAGCTGCACTCCATTACAGTAAAGCGGATCTCCACGTACAGAACTGACGCCGAGCGCCGCGGGATCAGACGAGTCCTCAGCCAGTGACTCGCACTGCCGTCTGACGGACAGATCTGAAACGTCCTCACACTGTTCCCCTCTTCATCCAGACCACTCATCTCCTCCCACTGACACAAACACGCACACACAAGTAACAGACAGAAAAAAATCAGACACAAATTCAGTTGAATTCAGAATGAACGTCTTATTTTACTAACACTGAAAACATTAAAAGGGGAATTAATGCATGCCAACAGTATGTTTAGTTTTACGCAAATTAATAACGTTATCAGGTTTGGCCTGAAATTCCTGCTATAATTTACAATTTTACAGAGCCTGGTGACATATCGTGTTTATTTAGCAGCATAAACACATTTTTTTTAGCAATTGACATCCAGTATAACATTCTAATAACATGAAGATCCAAAATTATTTTTTTACACATATATTTAGAATTAATTTCTAATACCTTCGACATTCCCAAAGAATTTCTAGTAAAAATTAATATCCAGTATGAAACACCACTAAGAGAACATACAGTAAGTTCATGCAGGATATTATTTAAATAATTGCATTACTGCTTACCTCAGGGTCAGTGTTGGGATAGGTCGTCCATCTGAGGTCAGACGTCTCCAGCTTCGTATTCATCACCACCTCTGAGAAACAACAACAGAGAGACAAAAAGCATGTTAATTAATGATAAATATGATATTAATACATAATTATATGTATATGAATATTACTTTTTATATTAATGAGCGTCTTCCCTAAACAGCACTAAGAACAGCAACAAATCAAACAAAGATCCCAGACCATCACCTCATCATTTATTACACACACACACACACACACTCACACACACACATGGTGCAGCTGTTTCAGAGGTGACTGATGGTGATGTCATGAGTCTAAGACATATAGTTATCAGTTATGACATAGTTGTCTCCAAGGTAATACACTAAAACGCACACACACACGCACAGACTGGTATTGGCTTAATTTGTACTTCATTAATATCAGGGGAAGTTTGATTTCATTCACTGATGCTTCACTAGCTCACACACACCAACACACACACACACACACCAACACACACACACACACACACACACACACACATGCTGTGCGCTGGCAGTGTTCCTAGTCATTCCTGGGCGGCCGTAGAGCGGAACAGCACAATTACAGCTCAGCCTGCCAGACCCACACACACACACACACTCCTCTAGTCACCCCCTCGCTAATTACAGAGATGGAGAGAAGTGTACACACACACAGAAGAGTGTGTGGTGCTGTAGAGGAAAGGGAGTTTTGACAGAGCATGACGAGACATGAATTTCAGCACACACACACATACACAAACACACACACACACACACATACACACACACACACATACACAGGTGTATACTGGGAATACTGAGGTGTTTACAGGGAATATACAGGTGTTTACTGCTGATAGTAAGATGTTTACTGCAGATACTTAGATGTTTATTGTGAATACCAAGGTGTTTATTGGGGATACTGTGGTGTTCACTAGATATACTGGGGTGTATATGTAAATATATATACATATATATATATATATATATATATATATATATATATATATATATATATATATATATATATATATATATATATATATTTTTTTTTTACTTTTTTTTTTTACTTTTAATATGCTTTAAAACCTTATTATACATTATTTACTTTCTGAATTTGTACTGTTACATATTCATTTCTTGCTAACATCAGGCTCACCTTTAAACACTAGGTAACACCTAATGTCAAGGCAACTTAAGCCCACTAGCAAACACTGGTGAACACCTAACCTAAGGCCAAATTAGGCTCACCGGTCAAACATTGTTTAACACTTAATGTCAAGGCTAACCTAAGCCCACTGACAAACAACACTTAACAACCAACTTTAGGACAATGTAAACCCATCGCCAAACACGGGTTACCACCCAACAACAGGTCAAAGAAACACACCAGTTAAAAACTGTTGTTGGCCGGCTCCAGCGGACTATGGTGCTGCCACGATTATTGGGAGTTCGAATCGCTGGTTCGAATCCCGTTCATGTAACTTGCCTTGCTCCCTCTGGCTGGGTAGATGGCACTCTTTCCCTACATCACTCCAATGTGTGATGTTGATCAGCACAAGGCGTCTGTGAGCTGATGTATCAGAACCGAGTTGCTGCGCTTTCCTCCAAACACGCTGTGATGCTACTCGGCTACGCTACATCACCAGCAGTTCGAAAAGAGGCGCTGCAGAATCAAATGTTTTGGAGGAGGCATGTGCTTGTCTTCACCCTTCTGGTGTTGGGCTACGACTAGTGATAGGGGAAGTCCTAATGAGTGGGTTGAGTAATTGGTCTTGTAAATTGGGCAGAAAATGGGATAAAACTTAGTAATATATGAAACAAAAAAAAGTGTTGTTGCCTAATGTTATGCCAATATTAAAGTGTTTATTTATTGATGAGTTATTTATTGATATGTTTGTGGTGTTCACCATGAATGCTGTGGTGTAATACAGGTTTGAAGTGACTCAGGTGTGTGACTGTGCCTCAGAAAACTGATCATAAACTAGATAAACACAAACAAACAAAACTTCCTGTCTAAAATTACAGTCCTGTCTGTCGTCATGGTGAAGTTGTGGTCAGTTTGCTTCCACTCGTTGTAAGTTTGCTAACCTGGCAGAAAGAAAACATTTACACACCTGCTGAAAGAGCCACCCACACACACAACATAATTGTGTGGGGAATGCCTCGCAAATGAGCCAGAAAACTCCATTAAATTCTAGGTTTACGTGCACCCCGCTCTGGGTTGCCAACATGTGTGCAGAAAGGTGTATATGACAGCGTTTTTGTGCATGGATTACTTCAAATTCCAGCAAAATAACCTTAATAAACCTTAATCTTCTACACATGGTGGAGGTAGTTTCACAGATGCACCAATACCTGTTCTAAATACGTCAAAAGCAAACGATTTAAAAGACCCTTTCTATTTATTTGGACTTTTAATCCAAATCCCGGTATCAGGTCAGCTCTACTCCTTGCCTCAGGGAAGCTGCTGATTGGTTGGAGAGTGTGACTTTTCCCGCCTTCATAATCAGGCAGTGTCCGAAGGTCAGTGTTGATGGATCCAGCAGTAATTCACCAATCAGAGCCAATCAGCAGACATTCCACAGCACCCAGCACCTGGACTTCTAATTGGCTCTCATCATAATTACACTAACGAGGCTAACATGGTTAGCAAGGATAACGAGGATAACAAGGTTCCACACTCAGACAGACAACAGGACAAACATTCAGCTAACACACACACACACACACACACACACACATACACACTGAGAGTAAACACTCCTGTCTCTGGGAGCCTGACTTGCAAATGCCTGTGGTTGCTTATACAGACGTAATGTAAACAGCTGTGTGTGTGTGTGTGTGTGTGTGTGTGTGTGTGTGTGTGTGTGTCTGTGTTTCTTGGGGATGTTTAATCTAAATGTAATGGACCACAACCCTTATCCTTCGATCACCACCAACTCACACACACACACACACACACACACACACACACATACGGGCAGGTCAGGTTGCAGTCAGGCTAGGGGAGATTGACACACTCACAAGTTCCAATGATTCCACATAATTAACACTTCACTTCACACACACACTCTCTCTCACACACACAGGGATAGAATGGGGTCTTGTGTGAAAATTATGACAAATATGAAAAAAACATCATGTGAGGGGAACAGCAATGCAGTAACGATGCAGACATGTTTGTGGGTATGTGTGTGTGTGTGTGTGTGTGTCTGTATGTGTGTGTGTGTGTTGTCTCTGTGTTTTAAGAGTGCAGAAATGCATCTGAAGCTGAAGCACTACTAAAAAAAAAAAAATTAAGACTATTATCACTATAAATAAGATAAAGTTATAAAAGTTATCTGCGAGTTATGATGAAGTTATAAAAGGTATGAGCAGGTTATGATGAAGTTATAAGAGGGTTATTAATAAGTTATATGAGTTATCAGTGAGTTATGATGAAGTTATAAAAGGTATGAGCAGGTTATGATGAAGTTATAAGAGTTATGAGAGGGTTATTAATAAGTTATAAGAGTTATCAGTGCATTATGATGAAGTTATAAGAGTTATGAGCAGGTTCTGATGAAGTTATAAGAGTTATTAGAGGGTTATTAATAAGTTATAAGAGTTATCAGTGCGTTATGATGAAGTTGTGAGAGTTATGAGTGAGTTATGATGAAGTTATAAGAGTTATGAGCAGGTTATAATGAAGTTATAAGGGTTATAAGCGGGTTATGATTAAGTTGTAAGGGATGTAAAAGGGTTATGAGAGAGTTCTTAGTGCAATGAGAGGTTCATGATGGTTATGAGATGAATCATAGGGTTATTAGGGTGGGTGCTGGTATAAATTAGTGATTAGAGAGAGTTATGATTTAATTACAAATATTATGAGAGGTTTTAGTGCAATTAGAGGGTGTTATGGGTTGTGTTACGGTTATGGTTGAGTTTTAAGTGTTTTTAAAGTAAATAACATGTTATTATGAAAATAAGAGTGTTCTATGACTTATTTGTAATGATTATGAAAGGGTTATGGGAGCATTATTAGGGTGATGAGAGGGTCACACAGGTTATGAGAGAGTTATGACAGGGTTGTCCAAAGGTTTCAAGAGGGCAATATGAAGGTTTTAGAGAGGCGGGGGATGGGGTTACAAAAGTGAGAGGGTTAAGAGAGGGTTATGGCTAGTTATAAGAGAAGTATGATAAAGTTATAATGTTTATTCGAGATTTATGGTGTTATAAAAAGGTTATAAGTGTTTTGAGAGTGTTATAAGAATGAGAGGGTTATGGCTAGTTATAATAAGTTTTTAATTGTTATAAGAGGTTTGTGGAGTTATGATAGGGTTGTAATGTTTTTAAGAGGGTTATGGAGAGTTTATAAGAGGGTAATGATAAAGCTGAGTGCTGGTGTGAGAACCTGGGAGCCCTCGGCTGATTTTATGAGATTACTGAGAGCCTGTTTAACTCTTTAAGACGATAATCCTCACTTTAAGAATGGACAGAGCGGGAGAGCAGGGGAGAGAGAGGTCACTTTAAATGCTAATCTCTCTCTCTCGCTCTCTCGCCCTCTCTCTCCGCTGAGAACAGAGGGATGGGTTTAACAGGATTTGTGAGCAGCAGAACCTCATTTACACCACAGGAAACCAGACGGCCACCACACACACACACACACACACAAACACAGACACACACAGCTGCTTTCTCCTCAAAAATGCCAAAATTTCAAAAGTCACTCAAAGTAGTGGAGCACAAGAGGGACAAAAAGAGCAAATGCTCTCTCCGTGTGTCTCTCTCTCTGTCTCTGTCTCACACACACACACACACACACACTATTAACGAAAAAGCTTCATAACTTTCCAACTCCAACAGATGCATGAGTAAATCCCCTCCACACACACATACACTTTACAACACACATACACAGAGTTTCTCACACATAATCTCATCCTGTCATTTTCCTATTCTCTCTCTCTCTGCAGTTTAAAATCCAGGCCTTGCCTCTTCAGCACATCTAACAGCACACGCAGCAGAGAGGGAGAGAGAGAGAGAGAGAGTTACAGTGTGTGTTTAAAGCTGTTGAATAATAATAGCAGAGAGCAGGTTTGTGTGCTACTGACCACAGCTAACGGCCAACAGTGGGTTTCTAGGAGTGTGTGCCCATCCTGAACAGATTAGACCAAAACCTCTCTCTCTCTCTCTCTCTCTCTCTCTCTCACACACACACACAAATGTGCAAAAACTCTGGGCCTGACTCAGAGTGATAGCAAGAAATCAGCAGCGGCTAAAATCATTTCCCTCTGCACGTCATTATAACCCATATGAAAGAACAGTCGTAGGAAAAAAGGTAAAGAACAACCCGTTCCAGGGAACTGTTATAAAAAAGATACTAGAAAACATTTAAATTAAAGAACAAGCACATAGAAGGAAAGTCCTACTAAAAGCATTCATGCTAAATAATTGTTTATCAAAGAACAGCCACACTCTAATAGAACACCCACATTACCAAAGGAGAGTCCAACTAAAGAATACTTATAAAACACTCCAAATAAAAATGTCCTATGAAGTAAAAGCCATAATAAAGAAAACTCCTACTGCAGAACAGCTACAGTAAACAACAACCATACAAGTAAACAATTCTAGAAAAAGACACTAAAGAACAGTCACATTAAAGAACATATACACAGAATAAAAGTCCTACTAAAAGCAGTCATTCTAAATAATTATTTAACAAAGAACAGACACACTTAAAGAATAGTTATAAAACCACTCCGAATAAAGAACAGCCCTACTTAAAAACAGTCATACTAAAAATGTTCTATAAAGGAAAGCCATACTAAAGAAGAGTCAGACTAAAGAACAGCCAATGTAAAGAACATGCATACAAGAAAACAGTCAAATTACAGAACAGACACATAGAAGAAAAGTCCTGCTAAAAGCAGGCATGCAAAAATAATTGTTAAACAAAAAACAGCTACACTAATAGAACACCCCCATTACCAAAGAAGAGTTCTACTAATGATCAGTTATATTAAAAAATAGTTATTAAAACACTTCTAATAAAGAACAGTAATGCTAAATAACAGACATACTAAAAAAAACTGCCCAACTAAAGAAAAGCCAGGGTAAAGAACAGTCCTACTAAAGAACAGCCATACTATAGGACAGTCCTACTGCAGAACAGCTACGGTAAGGAACAACCATACAAGAAGGCATTTCTAAAAAAATATACTGAAGAACAGTCACATTAAAGAGCAGGCACATAGAATAAAAGTCCTACTTAAAGCAGTAATTCTAAATCATTTAAACCTAAATAATCTAAATAATAAATAATAACAAAGGACAATTGCACTTAAAGAGCTCCTACATTACAAAATAAGAGTCCTATTAATGTTTAGTTATACTAAAGAATGCAGACGCATTTAATAACAGTCATATGTAAGACTGTCATACTTAAGAACAGTTCAACCAAAGAACAGCCAAAGCTGTGCATGCGTTTTGCACGGCGCTCACTGTGGCGTTTCCTTGCTCACACTCGCACTCCACATTTCACACGCTCCTGACAGGGGAAGTGTGTGCAGGGACAGGAGAGTGTGAGGGCAAACACATCAAACAGGCTTTGATGAAGTTCCTGAAGGAGTTCAGTTCTGAATCAGAGGAACATTTACAGCAGTCTCTGAGACTCTGCTCTGGAGCGCCACAAGATCACGCTCCAGGTGTGAGGTTTCACTCGGGCCTGTGTGAGCTCACGCCTGGGGGCGGTTACAAGGAACTCAGTAATTAGTCATAATAATGTACATTACACCCTGTGCTAAGACCTTGCCACATCGCAGGATGCGCAATGTCAAATAGAATTTTTGATTTAGTATAAATGGAAACTTTTTCACACATATGTTCTCATTTTACATGACATATCTACCAGAGGCTGATTATATCAGCTCAATGTAATTAGTTTTACTCCAATCTTGGATATACTGAGTGCATTAATTATAAATATAAAGTCATTGACTTTATAATTTCCTGTACTTTTTAATATTACACACACACAAATGTGGAAAAACTCTGGGCCTGACTCGGAGTGATAGCAAAAAATCTGAAGCGGCTGAAATAATTTCCCTCTGCACTTCATTATAACCCATATGAAAGAACAGTCATATGAAAGAAGATCAGACTTACTGCAGAACAGCTAAGGTAAAGAACAATCATTAAAAAAAAAAAACAGTTCTAGAAAAAGATACTTAGGAACAGTCAAATTAAAGAACAGACACCTACAAGAAAAGTCCATGCTAAATAATTGTTCAACAAAGAACATCCACACTCAAATAAGACCAAAGAATAGTCCTACTAATGATCATTTATACTAAAGAATAGTTAAAAAACTGCAAAATAACCACAGTAAAGAACAACCACAAAAGAAAACAGCTCTAAAAAAAGACACTAGACAACAGTCAAATAAAAAAACATACACATACAAGAAAAGTCCTACTAAAAGCATTCATGATAATTAATTATAAAAAAAAACACACTAAAAAAGAACTACATTATCAAAGAAAATTCCTACAAATTATCATTTTTACTAAAGAATAGTTATAAAACCACTCCTAATAAAGAACAGTCACACTCATTCTAAAAAAGTTCTATAAATGAAAGCCATACACTCTAAAAAACAGAGGTACGATATGAGTACTTTTTTGTACTCGAAGGTACACTCTTTATAGTTGTACCCTCAAAGGTACAATATTGGTCTTTACGGGGTCAGATTTGTTCCCTCTGAAGTACAAAGTCATTTCTAACAGCAATAAGTACAAATTTGTACCATTTAACCAGCCAAAGGGTACATTCAGTATTCTGTATCACTGTACTAATGAACAATATATATTTAAATTGCACATTTTTTATTTGAAAGCCAGACAATTTTGTATCATCAAGTTTTTGAGCCATATTCAGTTGATGATAATGTTTATAATCTTTATGATCTTTACTGCCACAAAAACCATGGGTACAAAAAAGGACTTTCACTGAAAGGTACTTTTTTGTGCCTCAATATAAGGTACAGCCCCAGCGACAAGCTTTGTACTCTTTTAAGTACAAATCTGTACTTATATTTCTTAGAGTGTACTAAAGAACAGTCTGACTAAAAAACATCGCAAAATGTTTCCCCAGTATCTTGTAACCCTATTCGCTTTCATACGTTTCTAAAGCTATAACACAAACCACATAATACAACCATTTAGAACTGCTTGCAAAACCAAACACCTCAGTAAATCACCTCAATCAGCACTTTTAATCTAAGTGTTTATCAACTGAGCTGACAGATAAATGTAATGTAATGAAATCATCAGTGTGATTAATTGCTGATAACAAACTGATAACACAGGCTGTTTTATTGATCATAAAACATCAGCGTATCTCTTTAATATGTGGGAGTAAATCAGAACTTTAATAAAGATTCTTAGTAAGTGTGTGTGTGCGATGTCATTACTGTGCGGTATTTTATGTGTAGAGGGCTCTTGAGTTTACACTCCACACATCCGTCTCGCACAGAACTGTGGCTGTGTTTATTTACACTGTATAAAAAAATATAGAGCTTAAATCTGCACACACACACACACACAGAAAGATCAGTGATAGTGGGGGGATCCCTCTGATGAGAAGTACTGACCTCCACACTCAGACTAAATGAGGTTTTTACTCCAGCTGATGAAGCACACACTGTGTGAAGAGGGAGCCACTAAACTCCAGTAAATACAGTACATTTGCTAGTTAACAACCATTTCTTAGCTCTGACTGTGATTGGCTGGTTAGTTCTGGCAGGGATGCAGGTTATTTTTGGGTTGTGACTGATTGGTTAGCCCTTGGTAGGACAGGTTGGTTAGCTGTGACTGTGATTGGTCCATTAGCTCTTACTTTAACTGTAATTATCACATCAGGGTCCTAATTTTTTGCTGTTTTTATCAAAAGAAAAATTCACACTGTTCTCGTTTTCCATTTTATATCTACTAAAGATTATATCTGTTCAGTATCATTTATTTTACTTTAATCCTGGATTTGGGGATTTTGGATAATTGACTTCTGTTACAAATCTGAAAAAATATATATTTTTTAATATCTCAGTTAGAGGTGTGCAATTATAAAATCAAATTTTCATTTTGTTGCAGTAGTGTATTCTTGAAATATGTTTTTTTGTAATTCAGTGTTTTGTCATATCGCCAAGAGTATCGTTCTCGTGTAAATACAGTGAAACATCATGATAATATTTTAGGGCCATATTGACCACCCCTAGTTTTGGTAGTGATTGACCGATTCGCTTTCCTATGATTGGTTAGTTTTGAAGCTGATTGGCTCTGACAGGCTCAGTGTGAAATGTGGAATTACGATCTATCCGTCACTCTTATAACCACGAACAGGACAACTACACGATGACACACACACACACACACAAAATAAAAGCACAGCAGGAGACACAGCAGCATGGAATTAAAATGATTTAGAAAAATCATTTAACACTAAACTACCATAACACCAGAAGAGAGAGAGTGAAAGAGAGTAAACATGTATACACACTAATAGGCCCTGATACTCGCTAATACATACTGCTACACGCTAATAAACATAGCTACACACTCATACGCACTGGTACGCCATTAATACACCCTGGTACACACTAATGAACACTGGGAGAAGACTGCACTTCCCTGCGGTTTATTAGGAACGCACTGGGGAACTGGGAATGTGAGCTGATTAAAGACGGGTCTGCTTTATTTTAACCAGAATCATTTACATTCGTTTGAGCTCACGATGATTCACCCAAAACCTTCCAGAACCTCCCTCGGAACAGCTGGGATTGGTTACGAGCCTCAAATCGGTTATGAGCCTCACATTGCACAGCGTTCACTGACTACTGAATGGAACATCAGACCGTTTACTGGAACATCAGAACCCAGTCACTGAAATATCAGGCCAGTTACTGAAACATTTGATCACTTACTGGAACATTAGACTGGCTAGTGGGACACCAGACTAGTTACTGGAATATCAGACCAGTCACTGAAGCATCAGATCAATATATGGAGTTATTTTATAAATCTACTAGAGACAGATTATATTTGTCCAGTATAATTTATATAACTTGAATCCTGGATATATAGAGATATGTGGAGTGCATTATTAGTATCATAACATTCTGAATCAGAAACTTCTGTTACAATTCTGGAATAAAATCTTGTATTTTTTAATATATCAGTTAGGGAGTGTGCCATATCATATTGTATGCAATAATAAAATACATTTTTCATTTGTTGCAGTAGTGTATTCTTAAAATTTTTTTTTAATTTAGTGTTTTGTCCTATTGCCAAGAGTATGACTATCGTGAAAATACTATGAAATATCGTGATATTATTTTAGGGCCATATCGCCCAGCCCTATTGGACTGGCTAGTAAAACATCAGACTAGTTACTGGAATTTAGACCAGTCACTGGCCCTAAAATCTGTTTACTGGAACAGCCAACTATTTATTGAAATAAAAGACTAATGATTTGAATGATTAGACTGGGTAGTGGAACATCAGACCTGTTAATGGAATGACAGACTGGTTAGTCACTAAAATATCAACAGCGGATAGCTGTTGGAATATCAGACTGTTTACTGAAACATACACTAAACAGCAGATAATTGATTGGATCATTGGACTGGTTTGGTTCAGCATCAGACTTCTAACTGGAAAATAAGTTATGGAAATACAAGACTAGTCACATTAAACTGAATTGAATCCTAGAACTAGATCAGGCCAGAGACTGGACATTTTAGTGGGTACTAGAACATCTGGCTGCTTACTTAAAGATCTGATTCACCTCGAAATACAATATGGTCCCGCTCAAGTGGATCAAGCTAAAGGTTTTGCCATGGCCCTCAAAGTTCCTGACCTACACATCCCTGAACATCTGCGGATAGACCTCAAAAGAGCAGGGGAGCAAAGGCGGCCAAAAATCTCACAGAACTAGAAACCTTAGCAGGAAAAATGGGTAGAAATCCCCAAACAAGAAATAAAAGACTCTTAGCTGCTATAAAAGGCAGTTAAATGTAAGTCAGTGAATAAACAATTAATCACGGAATTGAACACACACTTTTCCTGTTTGGCCAATTCACTGTATTCAACTCGGACATACATTATATACCTTACACCTCATTTTTCAGGTTCTCGTTAAAAACCTTCTGTTTAAAGTTCTTTAGATAGACTAAACAGTGGTTCGTACAGGGCCAACATCCATTTTTGAGCTAAGCTCCACAGCTCTTCCATCCGATGCGATAAACCCAACGTTCTGCCGTTCTGAAGTTTAATAAAGAACTGTTCTGTGCGCCCATAAAATAATTGTTTTTTGCACTCAAATTGTTATTTCAATTGTTACAGTTCCATATAGAAGTGCTGTCTATATTAAAGAACACTTGAGAAACCTCTATTTTCAATTCGTCAACATTAAGTGCAGATTCTTCGGTTTTCCATTCCACCTCAAATAAGGTGTAAAGTGATCTTTCATACATGGTGGTGGTAGTTTCGTAAACAAAACACAAACATAAAAAACTGAACACACTTAAACTCTTGCAGAGCTCTTATTCATATTCTACCTTAAATGGAGCAGCTGTTACATTCTGGCGCCCAAAGCGTAAGAATGTAACAGCTGCGCCATTTAAGGTGGAATAGATCATTCATGTAAGAAGTCAATTTCAGCCTTGTGGCACCATCCTCGCAGACTTACATTTCCATTAATGGTTTGATTTTGCTTTTTATCTGGGTTTCTTTACGTGAATCAGATGCTTACATTGTTCCATTGTTTTCATGGGTGTTTTAAAGATTTTTTAAATCTATTCTTCATTGATCAAATGTGTTTCTTCTACTGTTACAAAATGAAAAGAACCCCTTTCCCTACGACAGGGCCCATTCAGAAAATCTTGCAGAATCTACTTGCAGAAGAGTGGAGTTTCACACAGCAAGTTAGAACTTTTGACTCGAGCAGTAAAACCCAGTGTTCTGCAGATGTTCGATCCAATATAATAAAGTTTAAAAGTGTATATCAGAAAAAGAGCACGTTTGTGTGCAAGTTTGTGTGAGAAAAGTCTGTGTGTTTAGTAATATACAAAAAAATTAATTGCTTCTTTATAACAAAAAAAAATGACAACCTGATGAAACTATTCTGCACATAAAAAATAAAGCTAAAACCAAAAATCTACTAGCACCAAAATATCTTCCAAATAAAACAACTAAAATTACAATTTATTAGAACTATAATACGTTATTCAAGGATGCTTTTCCCTTCAAGGCTGTGGGTCTACCTAGTTTTAACCTAATAAAAGAGTTTTACTATAAAAAAGAAGAGATCAGTAATCAATAAGTAGTGTTTATTAAAATGTTAGTTACTGCAAAGCTTCTATATATAGAATGGGTTGAATACATTAATTCGTAAATTGTTAAATCTAGACTGGTTAAATCTATGATGGAGAACTTGCTAAAGATGGAAAATAAAAAATAAAAAGTTGCCTTAACACTATATAATATATAGTACAGTATATCATTATTAATATATTATTAAACTAAAATATGTGACTGATTTATTAATATTAGGTAATAGTGTAAAAGATTATGTATACCCAAAGGGAAATTTGAAGTGTACAATTTAAAGTATATTATTATTATTATTATTATTATTATTATTAAGATATTTAAAAGTTTTAAAGTTTTATTATGCTTATTATTATTAAGTAACAGTGATAGATAGATAGATAGATAGATAGATAGATAGATAGATAGATAGATAGATAGATAGATAGATAGATTAGTTTATTAATCCTAGTGGGAAATTTGAAGTGTACAATTTAAAGTAGTATATCATTATTATTATTATTATTATTATTATTATTATTATTATTATTACTAAGATGTTAGATCTTTACAAGTTTGAAAGTTTTATTATGCTTATTATTATTAAGTAGCAGTGTATATACTACATTTACAATTTGTTCTTATTAAGTTTTATTATTTGTATTACTATTATTGTTTTTTTTTTATTAATAATATTATTATATTTAGTTGTATTATATTTTGGCTAGAATACGTGTCCACTATCCAGCATAGCTGAGATTTACGATGTTTAAAAGGTTCATAGTCTCTCTTTTCTCATAAGCATCCGCAGATAATCGTGTCGTATTGATTAATAATCGATTAATCGGCGTTAATAATCAGTAATAATCGGTGATACTCACCCTCCTCTGCAGTGGTCAGTGTGGTGAGGGTGAAGCAGCAGAACACGGTAAACACGCTGAACACACTCCATCGCTCCATCTCCTCCTCTGATCACGACTTTAGTTATTCAGTTATTTGTTTTTTGTTTGTTTAGAGGGTCCCAGTACGGTCCGCGCGCTGTCAGCTGGGCCGGAGCTCCGCGCGCCCCTCCGTCCTCATCGATCAGTCTCGCGCTCCATGCACAGGAAACCGTAAACTCCGCGCGTCCGCTGCTGCTGCTGTGTTTGTTTATTTGTTTGTTTGTAGTTGTTGTTTAGGTTTGTTTGAGTTTTCTGCGTGTCCTCGCGCTGCTCCGGTGAGTCAGATCGATACCAGATACCCCTCTGCACGCGAACACACACTCACGCACACACACACTCCAACTGTCTCACACACTCTCTCTGTCCTCGCGGCTTCCAAAAAACTCCAATAGTATCAGATATTTCTGTCTTCACTCCGCGCGCTCCTTAAACCAAACCGGCGAGACAATACGAGTAAAACGAGCAAAGAAAGTGAAAAACAAACAACTAAACAAAAAGTTTTCCTCGCGCACTTCCAACTTTGTACGTCCCCTCGCGTGCGTTCACTACTGCTCCCTGCGCGAGACACACAGGGGTCGTTGCTCGAGAGAATCCCACACTGCACAGACCCCGCCCACTCAATCCCACACTCCGCCCGGTATGGTCGAAGCCCCGCCTACATTCCCCTCCCGAAACTTTTCCCGCCTTCTCGCTTCTTATTGGCTGGTTTGGGTGGATGAACATCAATACAGGATTAGTTTAACTGGATTAATGAAGAAAAAGCTTCAAAAGCAACAAAAGACTTTTATAAAAGTGAAGAAACCCGATTTGATTCTGATATAAACACTACTTAAACACTTTAGGAGAATTAACAAGTTAGTGGCAATCCATTTTCCAATGTTTCAAATTGTTTAAAACTGGTGTTCATTCATTTGTATACTCCAAAACTTAAATTGCATTTAACGCAAACAATTGTAAGCAGTTTATTTGTGCAAAATATACCTAACAATACATGGGAGGTATGGGAGGCAACCTATTTCCTGTTTAAAACCTAAAATCTCATATTTACGTGAAATGTGAAATTTGATCATCAACAATATGTTCTAAAAACAGTAGATTTAATATGGGACTGGGATGTTAGGGAAATTGGATTATGGGAATATGGGTACATTTGTATATTCTTTCTAAGTATATTCAAAATATTTTATACATTACAGATGCAGTTTTATAAATGTTAGTTGTATTTATGACAATAATAATGGTAGTTTAAACAAAAACAGAACAAATACGCGAGAACATAACCGCTGCACCATTTAAGGTGGAATTAACAATTTAAATGAGAGCCAGTTTTTGCATTTTAAAAATTATTATAATATTATTACTATATAGAGGTAATGGTCACTTGTTCATTGATGTAAATGAGTGAAACTGGGTTGCCAGTACCTGTATAATAACACCTGAAACTCACACTGACTCTCTGTAGACACAGAATACACAGTGGGACAGTGGGTTCCTCCCATTAACCTTCTCATTATATACAGTTTCTATAGTGTCTATAGATTATTCACACCTAAGAGCTCCCGCTCTCCCTTTCTCTGTTCCAAGTTGTTTAATTCATTTCACAAAAATACATACTCTAATTCATCTCTTTATACCCCTTAAATATCCCCTTTATACCCTCTCTCATCCTACTATTTTTAGTTTTCTTACTGCCATCTCTTACTGTACGTTCTCTTACTCTCTCTTTCTCATTTGACTATTTTTACTTTTCTTTCTGCATCTTTCTCTCATTCTACTATTTTTCCTTTCTTTCTGTTATATATCTCTCTGTTTCTCTCTCTCTCTCTCATATTTTTACCTTTCTGCCATGTATCTCTTTGTCTCTCTCTCTCTCTCTCTCTCTCTCTCTCTCTCTCTCTCTCTCTCTCTCTCTCTCTCTCTACCCATCTATAACCCATCTCTTTATACCATTCTCTCTCATCCTACTATTGTCTAATTTTCTTTCTGCCATATATCTTTCATGTTTCATCTCTCTCTCTCTCTCATTTTACTGTTTACCTTCCTTTCTGATAATTATCATTCTCCATGTATCTTTGTCTCTCTCTGACACATCCTATTTTTACCTTTCTTTCTGCTATTCTGCTATCTCTCTCCATATCTTTGTTTTTCTCTCTTTCTCATCCTACTATTTTACCTTTCTTTCTTCCTATCTCTCATCCTAATATTTTTCCATTTTTTCCCTGTTATCTATCTATTTCCATATTTTTTCTTTCTGTCTCTCACATTTTCACCTTTCTTTCTGCCATCTCTCTTCCTCTCTCTCTCTCTCTCTCTCTCTCTCTCTCTCTCTCTCTCTCTCTCTCTCACTCAGGTGAATCAGTGTGTATGGGGTGATGATCTTTGGCAGAAGGTAGTTTGTCTTTGGCTCAGTCTTAAAGAGGTTTGACCTCCTCACCGCAGCACCGATGTTTAGTTTTAGTTATCGATTAATCAATGAGCCTCATCGATCACGCTGAGCGCGCACAGGGGCTCCTGCCCCGCCGCTGCCCCTTGCAGCCTTTTACCCCTCAGGGTGGGCAAAAGATCTGCTCACTGTCCGTCATACTGCCCAATTCATCACCAACAGAAGCTCTCTCTCTCTCTCTCTCTCTCTCTCTCTCTCTCTCTCTCTCTCTCTCTGTCTCACACACTCACAAACACACACCCTCTCTCTCACACAACCCCTAGTCTGCTGATTAGCCTCTTTAACAGCAGCAGTCGAACAGCCTCATTGAATCTCAGCCAGAAAGCAGCTCCTCAAAAATCTCCTCAAATCTGCTCTTTGTTGTTACAGTTTTAGACTTTCTCATCTGAGGAAACCCCAGCGAGCCGGATTAAGAGTTAACTCTAATCCCACCGAGCCATCTGCAGCCAATTCACCTCATTCAGAGGGAAGATCTGGAGAATTAAACTGTTGAAAGTGAAATTCGCTTCTAATGTTTATAAATCAGCCCAACCTCCTTATAGCTGCACACCAGCATAAGCGCATTAGCTTTAGCATTCTACTGCAATGCGTTTTTATAGCTTTAACCTGCTGCGTTTTTACACCCTGATTATTGCAAATTATTTATTACATTTCTATAACTAATTGCCGTTTATGTTTAATAGATGTAGCCTTTTTGTGATATTTTATTAACCTCTTATTTAACTAAACTCTTTTAGCCAATGCCATTTTACAGAAATTTCCAGATCTTAGCTTATGATTTCACATCAGGGTAGGAAAAAAAAAAAACAATATTAGGACATGTAGAAATCTCCTTGATTTTAAATTTGTTTTTCTTAGTTCAGAGGGATATATTTAGCTAAACATTGGGAAGATAGCTGTAATATCAGTGACTCTATAATTATATATTTTTTAATTTCAGAAAAAAAGGAAAATGAGGGAAAGCTTTATGTCTTTAATTTTATTAATACTGATATTTTTATGGGCTTTGCATGTTTAGATAATGCTAAGTATAGGTTTTATTAGGTGTATATGTCATTAGTAGTTATATAGTATAGTATATACTATATATATATTATAGTAGTAACAGTATAGTAGTTATAGTAGTTTAGCTTACAGCTAGTTAGCTAGCTAGCAGGTTGCAAATGATTAGCCTATATTCACTGTAGTATCACACTGCAGGGTATATTCATAGTTTTAGCTTCAGCTGTAGTTACTTGTGCTATATATAGTTCAACTCAGATTTAACTAAGAATTATGTGCTGTTTTTTAGTTTTAGTTTTTCTACTTTGTCATGTTTAAATATGAAACTGTGGTCATTGTAGGGCAAGTTTTAGCTGCTATCTATGTGTAGTTTATTAGTCTCCACGGTTTAGCTTTGCTGCTAATTTCGTTAGTTAGTTAGATACATTTATCTTCCGCTAGCTGATGTTTATGTATAACAGTGTAGAGTTATAGCTTTAGTCTGCCAGCTAATGTTTAGACAGTACACTGCGAGGTTTATTAACTGTAGCCTGTTAGCCGGCGTGGGTTGGTGAGTGAGACTGTGTTCTGAGGGGATTTTTTTTCCAGCTTTAGAAACTTTAAAGGCCGTCAGGTTTTGTTTTAATCTCACAGGAACTCGGCGAGGCGCCCAAAAACCCTCCTTCTTTTCTCACAGACTGTGGGATTAAAACCCTTCGTTCCTCAAGTGTCATACAGTTAAATGGTCTTTAGTTTAAAGGCGTGAACCCCCCTGTCCCTGTGCCCCCCTCCTGTGGGAGCTTCACGCCGCTCGCGCTTTTTTGTTATCCAGGTGTGAAAGCCCGCGCGCTCTACACAGGTAGTTGTCAGAAAGTTAAGGGAAGTGCGAGCGGCATGTCCGAGCCTGAATCTCACAGTTCAGTCCCAGCATGAAGCCCCACTGCTGACCATCCACCTGCATACAGTCAGCGTTTCCACACCTGAGAGCAGATAATAACACCCCCGTGTAGTGCAGGTGGACTACATTACAAAAACATCAAATATACAGCTCTAAAAAAAGAAGAGATCACTTAAAGTTTCTTTGATTTTACTAAATTAAAAACCTCTGGAATATAATCAAGGGGAAGATGGATGATCACAAGCCATAAAATCAAGCTTAACTGCAGTTAAACTGCTCTAAATGACAACTGAAACTGATTTAGGAACTGAAGTGGTCTCTTACCTTTTTTCCAGAGCTGTACATATTAATAATAATAAAAAATAAACATAGTGATTAGGTCCAGTTCTACTCTTCAACTCTTTACTACTACTAAAATACTCTAAAACCCCTCACCTCTCTATGCTACTCATAACAAACTGATTAACACACTAACACATTAATAATACAATCCAGAATATGTTCACTTGTCCAATTTGTCTACTGTATATTAATACTGAATGACTCTGAATGTGTTTCACCATCTAATCAATATTCAATATATTAGTAATAATAATATACTGTATACACCCCACAACTCTATACTACTCATATAATATTAATTAAACCCAATAATCAAGTCAAGTCAAATAGTTTTATAGTCAGTATTGCATCTGTACAAGACATACAAAGTTTTATGTTGGAAATTACTTTAATCTCCTTCACAAAAGATACAGCAAGTACAGCAAAATAAAATTAAAAATTATAAAAAAAGATACACTAAATGTCCAATACAACTAGCTCACAGATTTAGACATACACGAGACAAGAGACACAAGACAATAGTGCAATAGTGATGGGGGATTAAAGAGGAAATGACAGTACCAGTATAAACATTCTTAAACATTCTATAATTCTCAAAACATTCAAATAATAAACTACTGTGTATTACCATTATTACACTATACTAATACTAACACACCACACAAACCAACTATTTTATTAGTTATTCAATACTAACTCAATCCATGACTACACAAAACATTAATGATAAAATACTGAAAAGCCCATGCCTACTCTATAGCTTTTTATGATCTATATCTATATAAAAATAGTAATTAAGCCTCACTAATCAACACCACTTATAACATTATAACTGATTAAACCCATCAATATTCAATACTTTAATATTAGAATACTGAATAAGACAATATTCAGTATATATATTTTACTGATAACATTCTGATTAAACCAATCAGTACTAATAAATACTAATTAATATTAAAATACATAAACACAAAAAAGTTAATGCTGTTTTATACTACGACTAAACAATGATATTAATAGGAATCCTTCACTTCTCTGTACTACTGATAAAATACAGAACAAACACATCTTAACTGAAATATTATTAGTAAACCACTGAATATGCTATTAATAAAATATTGATTTAACCTATCACTACTCAATATATTAATAATAAAATACTTTTTTTTAAGTAAAAAAAGCTCATTAGTTCTTTATATACTATTAAAAAATACTGAATGAACCCTGCATTGCTCTATATCAGGGGCTCTCAACCTTTGCCACATCACGCCCCACCTGTGTTTAAGTAGAAAGTATACTGGTAGACAAGATAACAACATTTTTCTTTGCTTTTTGCCATTTTTTTTCTGTCACTTGTGATTTTTTCTTTGTTTAATTTCTTTGTTTAAAACGCTTCTTTATCTGTAGTCAGGTAATTGTCTACATTAGGCAACTGCATTGTTTTAAACTGATGATGTTTTATTTGAGTTAACTTGGGTTAATTCTTCTGTTTGTTTTGTTTATGCATTTCAGTCACTATTTTTTAAATGTTTGTAGTTTGAACATGATTAATCCTGTTATAAAATAGTCAATAGTGCAATTATAAAAATGTTACAATTGCACTAATGAACTTTTTGCACTTTCATATTTCACTTCTGTAGATAATCATGTACTAACTTAAATAATATAGTAAATAATAAAATTATATAGTAAATAATATCCACAACACATTACTGTTATCATGTATATATTTTCATTCTGGATGAAAATGTAACACCAATTTAATATTTATATTTAGTTAGTTTGTTATTTCTTGCTTTATTGTATATTTTCTTCTTTTATCTTTATGCAGCATACTTGGCGAGGAGCAAAGAAAGAATTTCATTGTTCGAGGAAACTTGTTTTCTACTGTGCACATAATAATAAACTCTTTGAATCTTAAATCTGTGATTTTTATTTATGCTAAAAAAAATTTTTTTCACTTACTCACATACAGTACTTTTATGATTTTTAGAGTGCTGTTAGTGGCCCGCTACTAATTATTGTCCCCTGTTGAGGACGGGCCTGCACACCACTAGAAGGTGCTTCACGGCTCACTGGTTGTCTGTAGTCAACAGGTTTTGAAACCCTCCTCAATACTACTTATCAAATACTGAATGAACAAGTGACTAATCTATAGTAATACTAAAATACTGGTTAAATCCAGTCAGAATCAGATATTATTACTAACCTCCTGAATAAACGCATCACTACTACACTACGAGACGAGTATTAAAATACACAACTCAACACTACTCTTCACTACTTATAAAATTAAATAGAAAAGAATAAACCAATCAGTACTGATGAAAATAAATGTGTTCTTCAATAATTTGGTTTAATCTTATTTGCAATCTGCTGCTGCTATTTTCTAGATCTCTCCAGTGTTCCTGTTTCTCTGCTTGGGGGAAAAGCATGCTGATTAAGACGGACGTTTGCATGAGGAAGGTCAGAGGTCAACTGCGCTTTCAGTGTTTCCGCTCCTTCCGATATTCCGCTCTGTTTCCTCCCCCAGTCTGCTCCTCCAGACCCGGAACTGCTTCCACATTCCCCACGCTAAGCACCTTAACCCTTGGTGAGGACAGAACTGGCATTGTTTTTGGAGATGTTTTACTCAGAGCAGATCTGAAGCTGGATGTGTTGTGAGCAGACGGAGCAGGGTGTGTTCAGGTGTTCAGGTGTGTTTTGGTTATTGGCTGTGTTTGACAGTGGATGAAGAGGAGTGTTATTGTTGTGTGAGGCTGCAGTGGAGGCCGAGAGTCTGCTTCTCGCCTTTGTTTATATGCAAAGTGTGTGTGTGTGTGTGTGTGTGTGTGTGTGTGTGTGTGTGTGTGTGTGTGTGTGTGTGTGTGTGTGTACTGGCAGAGCGGGTGGTTTAGTCAGTCTCAGGAGAAGCAAAAAAAATCTCTATACTTCTTTATTTGATGGAATAAAGATGGAAGTATTTATAATATAAAAATAATATAAAGTACAACTGGTGTTCTCAAATTGTGCAAAAAAAAGTTTTGTGGGGTACCACAGCAACATCTTAGCAACACCTTAGCAACCATATGAAATACACTAGCACCCAGTGGTGTGTTCTAAGTCTTCAGAAAAGGGGTGACAATAAATGCATGTAAATAATTACATAATTTTTAATCAGGAAATATATATCATAACTATTGTAAGTGTAAGAATTTATTTTATAAATTAACTAAAAAAAAACAGCAACTAATTCAAAGCATTAGTCTGTGTTTTTTATTTGCTAAAGGACTCTTGTCTGACTGACAGCGGTTTTAACCAATCAAAGCTTTTAAAAAGGCTTCTGCCCCAGTGTCTGCGTGCCCCTTCTCTTGATTTTGAGAAGGGTGTCGTAGTGAGTCTGTTAGCAAAGTCGCAGGACAATCTAACCAATCAGATTCATGATTTTCACTCTGGGGGCGGGACCATGGCTGTATAACCCCTTCTTAGCGGTGTGTTGAAGGTGTTACACGTTTCTTAGTCATAAACGGGGCTCATGCTGGTTAGTTCATTAGTTAGCTAACTATCATGGAATTGTGACTGCAAATAATACAGATATTGTGTCATATTATATTAAAAAGCCCTTTTAAAGGCTGTCCTTCAATGTGAAACTAATTCACAAGAATATGGGTGGGTGGTTGCAGAAGGGGTGCCCACTATATTCACTTAACGCCACTGCTAGCACCCATTTAGTGACACCTCAGTAACCTCCTGAAATATCCCAGGTCCTGACATAGTAACCACACTAGCAAATACCTTTACACCCAAGAATGCAGATGATCTCCATTAACAAATATGTAACAAATTTGTAATAATTAGTTTTATTATTTGTCAAAAGATAAATATTTCTTCCCCTACTGTACAAAATATAAAGAAATTTAAAGAACCAGGAAGGATTTCAGTACATAAAGTGTAAGGGCAACCTAGCCTACGCTGGATATCACTTGAAGGCATCAGGAATGGATCGTCAATTAGTGAAAAAGTTTATTGTGCTCAGAATAATTCGTTTTTCAGATCTGTTTAGAAAGAAATGGACACCATGAGTTTTGAACCAAAGACCAAAAATGGACCATCCAGACTGTTATCAGCCACAAGTTCAAAAAGCCAGAGTCTGCTATGGCAGGAGAGTCCAAACTTTTCTTGCTGGAGGCCAGAAGGAGAAATATACAGTATGTGCAGTAATGGGCCACAGACTCTGTAATAAAACAAATAATGATATATACTACTTATAAGAATACATTTTATTAATTACTATCATTTACAGATAACTTTACTTGAGTTAATTTATGTATATCTTTTTTTGACAGTGTTGTAAAAAAAAAAATTTCAAATTGGTGTTTTGTTTCATAATGTCTCTTAATAATATACTCCTTCATTACAGCAACTGATTTCTGACAAATTAAACATAAACACTTTCCTCTGATCCTTTTTTTTTGGAGTCGCCATGTTCTCCCAAAAGCTCAGGAACATTAATGTAAGCAGGAAAGGAGATAAGGAGCATTTTAGATTGGGTTTTTGTGATAGCGACACCTAGCGTTCAAAATTCAAATCTCACATTATAAAAACCTGCTTAAAAGCGGGCCAACGTTAATTTTATTTATAAAATACCTCACAGTTTGGACACCCCTGTGATATGGTATGGGGTTGTGTCTGTACAATTACGTGATGCGCCATTATTGTAGAAAAGTACTTTCATTTTTCAACAAGACAATGCAAAACCATGTGCTACACACATTACACAAGGCATGGCTGTGGAAAAAGAAGGGACTGGGTACTGGACTGGCCTGAGAATGTTTTTAATGAAAAATGCAACAATGTCAACCTTTTACTTCTGCATACCTTCAGAGGTATAATGCAGAAAGAATGAGACAAAATAACACATTAAAAACACGTCATCGCTTGGTAACTTCAGTACCTAAACATCTTGTGTCCTTCACAAAAGATTAAAGACTCTCACCTCACCTCAACTGTGTTCATTCCAGCTACACACACACACACACACACACACAGCCTAAAGGTAAGTGGTCTAAACTGTGATCTATCTTGGTCAGTAAACAAAGTTTCATAAACATTTACAGAACCCTCGTCTGAGAGTGATCAGCAGTTACTGACACTACCCCGACCACCTCTCTCTCTCTCTCTCTCCCTGTGCTGGTGGTAAGGGTAGATTACTGGGAGGGATTAGCATAGTGTGAATGAAAGAACACAGTTGTCAACAAAGCCATAAAAGCGACAGAAGAGTGAAGAACGAATAATCAGCAATAACACGTGTATCTCACCTCACCGCTCTGCACAGGATGCTGTAAACTTCTCTCTCTGCCCTTTTCTCAATCAGACGAATCATGTTTGGTCTTGGTTTCACACTGGAGCTACGATGCTAATGTAGCTAACAAGCAATGGGAGCCTATAATCCACCAATTAGCATGGTTCTAAACATGCCACACTCTCCTCAAATTGTGAAGAGCTGTAACACTTTTTTAAAATACATTTTTAATACTTTATTTTTTACACTTTACAGATTACACTGTTTATATGTTACACTTTACACATTATATTTTATAATTGTTACACTTTACAGATTATTTCCTACAATTACACTTCACAGATCATGCTCTACAAATGTTACACTGTGCAGATTATACTCTAGAAACTTAACATTTTGAATGTTATATTTAAAAAAGTTGTATGCACAGATTATACACTATAAATGTAATCCTTTACAGAACACTGCAGTGTTCTGTAAAGCCACAAAAAGAACAACTCGTGAACCACATTTTTAAACATTTAAAACTATTTCAGAATGATAATTCTTAAAATTAATCAAATTAAAAAATCTTTATTGTTGTCGATTTAAATATTTTAGTCACAGAAACACAAAAACTGATGCTAAACGAGTAGAGGACAGACAGAGAGAGAGAGGAGAGAGAGAGGGGGGGGGGGGGTAGAAGAGTTGTGTGGATTGGAAAAAGCTTTATTTGACCATTATTCCAGGACAGAAAGGGAATAAAGCAGCAGAGTTTGGGAATAAAGGAGTGGAAAGAGGAAGAAAATAAAAACAGACCACAGAGACATGAGTCATGGCCGAAAGAGAGAGAGGAATGAGTGTGAAGAGACTTTGGTCTAAAAAGCTGTACACACACACACGCACACACACACACACACACACATGCACACACAGACAGTATACAGTTTCTGTGTGAGCAGTGATCTTTGTGTTATCAGTTCACTCTTTCACTCCCTCTGCTCACTCTCGTCTCGTTCACGGAACTCAATGCTGGGTAAGGCACTGTATTTAAACATGTATCAGCCACAAACACATTAAAAAATGCATAAATAACACTCTTCATCAGTTTTACATTAACATATCAGCACTAGAATCATTAGTATACTTCACTGACTGTAGTAGGAAGAATGACATCTGAGCTGCAATGCTGCTGTTGATCTATGGGACTGTAGTGGAGCATTAGACCTTGCTCTTTCTCCACACCTGCATGTTTGTATAAAATTATGTTAAGTTACTGTTCAGCCTCAGACAACGTACTTCCTTCACTTTACATTACATTACATTGCAGCGGCCGGGAGGTAGCGTAAGCCTTTAGATAATGCTTCCAGATTGTCCAAAAATGCATGTGTACAGGTGTTTACTCATGGCACAGTTTTGTATTTACTGCAGTGGAGTAAAAGTGAATTACACTCTCTGTAAATATCCATTTAAACATTTTGTGCAAACACAAATGTTATGCTCAAATACAAATGATCAGAGGGGTGCAAAAGAAGCAAACAGTGCAGAGACATTGTTTCAGAATGTCTAAAACAATCTGTCTGTTGTCTGTCATAATTGGACCCTTAGTTCCAGTTTGTGGCCAAACGTACCAACTGATAAGAGAATTGCCATCGATTTATTTAAGCTGGACACCTGTGCAGAGCATAGTATAGTTGTATGGACGTATAGGATAGTTTAGGGATTGTAGGCTATTATAGGGTAGCATATGGATTACAGGGTGGTATAAGGGAACATAGGGGAGTATACAGAGAATATATATTATTGGAGGTATATGGTAGTATTGGGGCAATTCAGTAGTATGGGGATTGTAGGGTAGTATAGAGAATATAGGGGAGAATAGGGTCATGTTGAGTAGTATAGATGAATGAATAAATGAAGTTCAACTTATATAGTGCCTTTCTAGAAATCCAAGGACGCTTTAGTATTTACACTTATTAAACACAACCATTCATACCCAGCACTCATCCACACACCGGTGAGAAGTGGCAGCCAATAGCGCACAGCGCACCCTCAACCGGAAACGACCGTCCACCTGGAGGACTGCATCAGGCACTAGAGCAATTACCCAGAACAAGGTGCCAATTAAGACCTGAGCTCAGTCATGCATACATTTGTTTTTATTAAAGTGTTTAATCACCACTGATAGTGTCAAATTAATATTTAATAATGTCAAAATTTAACATTCAAAACTACTGGGTTATATTAAGTAGTATAGGGTAGTAGTATAGGACCTGCCAGAGGCACTTATGACTTAATTTGTCATTAATTCATTATTTAAATTAATTAATTCAAAACTGTTTATCTCATTTTTGTTTTAGCAATATTATTAATTTCTATGAATATTAATTAGTATTTTTAATTTGGCTTTTTAAAAAAAAAAAAAAAAAAAAAAAAACGGTTTGGTGGATGAAAACCAGCTTCTGTCTGTCTACTGTTTCTCTCTCTCTCTGTCAGGCAGACACACCTGTTTCTGTAGAAGTGTATTGTGGCTGAGTTTGAAGCTCTGGGACTGTGTGTGTGTGTGTGTGTGTGTGTGTGTGTGTGTGTGTGTGTGTGTGTGTGTGTGTGTGTAATGTGACCGTGGTTGCACACCAGAGAGCACTGACACAGAAATGTCCAGTTACAGTGAAGAGGGAGGAGTCCCGAGGGGTTGCCACGACAATGGGCCGCCATGCCCCGCCCCGATTGGCCACTTCTTACAGTGACATCATGGCAGTCAGTCCAAGACAGGAAATGGGAAGGGAGCTGCTGAACTTTGACCTTCGCATCACTCACCTAATGGGCTAGACCACTTCCTGCCTGGCTCCACACACACACACACACACACACACACACACACACACTTCCCTTTGTACAGAGGCAGACGCTACTGTAGACCCTGTAAAAAACAGGACGTATCAGATAAAGCTCTGAGGTCCAGATTTGCTGATGGCGTGTCCACTGTAGGCGATGGTGGAGAGGGGTCAGCATGGACACTCTGACCAATCACAATTATTTCCCAACTAATCATTAGGGAAGCATGATCAATTACATTATACTGTATGATTAATTACAGTTTGCCACATTAGATTGTGTTAATAATTACGGTAAATTATGGTAATACTTAACTTGGATGCTACCTTGTTGGTGCCCCATAGATGTTCAACAAACTTTCAACTAAAATGACTAAAATGTCCAATAAATACATCTGATCTCTTATTTCAATGTAAATGATTCTCTGCTGAATGTAACTGAATGTATACCTAATAGTAACTCTAATTTTAAATCAACCATAAAACCTAACCTTAACCCTAATCATAAAATCAATCCTAAAACCTAACCTTAAATCAACCGTAAATCCTAACCTTAACACTAACCTCAAATCAACTCTAAAACCTAACCTTAACCCTAATCTTAAAATCAATCCTAAAACCTAACCTTAAAACAACTCTAAATCATAACCTTAACCCTAACCTTAAAATCAATTCTAAAACCTAAACTTAAATCAACCGTAAATCCTAATCTTAACCCCAACCTCAAATCAACCCTAAAACCTAACCTTAAAACAACTCTAAATCATAACCTTAACCCTAACATTAAAACCAATCCTAAAACCTAACCTTAAATCAACCCCAAATCCTAACCTTAACCCTAACCTTAAAATCAACACTAAATCCTAACCCTAACCTCAAATCAACTCTAAAACCTAATCTTAAAATCAATCCTAAAACATAACCTTAACCCTAACCCTAAAATCAACCCTAAAACATAACCTTATAATCAATCCTAAAACCTAACCTTAAATCAATTCTAAATCATAACCTTAACCCTAACCTTAAAATCAACCCTAAAACATAACCTTAACCCTTACCTTAAAATCAACTCTAAAACATAACCTTAACCCTTACCTTAAAATCAATCCTAAACCATAACCTTAAATCAACTTATAAACATAAGTCTAATTCTGACATTAACCTAACACTTACATCTAACCCTAAACTTAACAGTCAAAGCCTAAGTTTAAGGGTTGATTTAGGGTTAGGGTTAAGGTTAGCATAAGCATTGAGAATCATGTACTTTTAGCTGAGAGTTCAGTTGCATTTAATATATATTCAGTTTAATATTAGTTGAAAGTTAGATGAGCATCTATGAGGGATCTACAATGGACCATGCATGTAAAGTAATACCTTCATTATAATTATTACCATCATGTTGTACAAGTGTGATTCATTCTGTTACGTTCATAGTTATACTCAATGATCAGCCAATTACTCTATATCTTAATAATATGTATTTATTATTGTACAATTATTGATTCTTCAAACCCACATTAAATAATAAAGAATGTCAGAAACAAATATCATCAATCTGGATTAAATACAATAATAAATGTAATGAACTTGTTGACAGCTGTCGTTCACATGTGGTAGTCTCTGTAGTGTGTGTGTGTGTGTGTGTGTGTGTGTGTGTGTGCGCGTGTGTGAAAGAGGTCACTTTGCTACTTTTGAGTCCCCAAAGACACAACAAACTGAAAAGACGCCTGAATGCCTCTCTGATGATCTCACTGATAATATAACAGAAAGAGGGAGCGAGAGAGGGAGCGAGAGAGGAAGAAAGAGAGAGAGTCCCCAGGGACGAGAGTCATAACTGATATCTCTGTCAGAAAAGAATGGAAAGGACACAAAGAGAAAAACATCACACACACTTAATGACCTCATCCCATTCCTCCCAGTATGTGTTTGTGTGTGGGGGAGATTCTCATGCTGTTCTGTCTCTGTCTGTAAGCTTTTAATAAGAGCATTCTAGATCCAAATCAAACACACACACACACTTACACACACACAATTACACACACCTGATCCAGCAGCAGAGTCATGTAAGGTGTATTAATTAGTGTGATTTAAATGATAATTTATCTACAAAGTAATGTATTCTGCAGGAACACTAGTTCACTGATAGTTCAGTTTAATAAGCTGGACTCTGAAGAAGATTCAGAGACGGCGTTGGAGTCTCTCAGTCTGACCCTGACTGTAAGAGTTAACGCTGTGTTTACCGTGATGAGTCATATAACACTTTTACCAGCACTATAAATCACCCACAGATACTCAGTGTGTTTGCAGACAGGGAGTGTAGATGAGTTTGTAATGAAGTGGCCAAGCAGAGTAGTGTAATGTAATGTAAAGTAGTGTAGTGCACTGAGAGCAAAGTTGAGTTTGTATTGAACTGGATAGGGAGCGCAGTTGAGAAGTGCAGTGTACTTGAATTGGTAATAAAGTGGACAAAGATTGCAGTTGAGTTTGGGTTAAAGTGCATCAGGAGCATAGTTGAGTTTGTATTGAAGTGAATAAGAACTGTAGTCGAGTTTGTAGTGAAGTGGTCAAAGAATGTAGTTGAGTTTGTAGTGAAGTGGACAAAGAGTGTAGTTGAGTTTGAAATAAAGCAGTCAAACAGTGTAGTTGAGTTTGTAGTGAAGTGGACAAAGAGTGTAGTTGAGTTTGTAGTGAAGTGGACAAAGAGTGTAGTTGAGTTTAAAATAAAGCAGTCAGGCACTGTAGTTGAGTTTAAAATAAAGCAGTCAGACAGTGTAGTTGAGTTTGAAATAAAGCAGTCAGGCAGTGTAGTTGAGTTTGAAATAAAGCAGTCAGACAGTGTAGTTGAGTTTGAAATAAAGCAGTCAGGCAGTGTAGTTGAGTTTGTAGTGAAGTGGACAAAGAGTGTAGTTGAGTTTGTATTAAAGATGACAAGCAGTTGTTGTGTAAATGAGTTTGTAGTGAAGCAGCTGGGTAGTGGAGTTTGCAGAAAGCAGATGAGCAGTGTAGGTGAGTTTGTATTAAAGCATTTGAGTTTGTAGTAAAGTGATTAAAGAGTATAGTTGAGTTTGAGTTAAAGCCAGTGGGCTGAGTAAATAAGTTTGTAGTGCATTAAGAGTGTTGTTAAGTATTACAGCAGTTGAATTTGCAGTGAAGTGGAAAAAAATGTAGTTGAGCTTGTAATAATGCCGATTGACAGTATAATTCAGTTTGTAGTGAAGCAGCTGGGTGGGTAAGTTTGTAGTACAGCAGACAGGTAGTGTAGATGAGTTTGTATTGAAGCAGTTGAGTTTGTAGTGAAGCAGCTTTGTAGTTGAGTTTGTAGTGAAGTAGCTGGGTAGGTTAGTTTGTAGTGAAGCAGATGGGAAGTGTAGTTGAGTTTGTAGTGAAGCAGCTTGGTAGTTGAGTTTGTAGTAAAGCGGGAAAAGAGTGTAGTTAAGATTGTATTAAAGCTGACAAGCAGTATAGTTGAGTTTGTAGTAAAGCAGCTGGGTAGTTGAGTTTGTAGTGAAGCAGATGGGAAGTGTAATTGAGTTTTTAGTGAAGCAGCTGGGTAGTTGAGCATGTAGTAATGCAGACAGGCAGTGTAGATGAGTCTTTAGTGAAGTAGACAAAGAGTATAACTGTTTTTGAATTTAAGTGATCAAAGAGTGTAGTTAAGTTTGTGTTGAATGGCCAATGGGCTGTGTAGATGGCTTTGTAGTGAACTAGCTGGGGAGTGTAGTTGAGTTTTTTTTAAAGCAGTTAAGTTTGTAGTAAAGGGGACTAAGAGTGTAGTTGAGTTTGTATTAAAGCCGGTGGGCAGTTAAGTCTGTAGTGAAGTACCTGGGCAGTGTAGATGAGTTTGAAAGGAAGTAGCTGGGTTGTTGAATTTCTAGTAAGGCAGACAAGCAGTGTAGATGAGTTTGTAGTGAAGTAGCTGGGTAGTTGAGTTTGTAGTAAAGCTAACACGAAGTATATTTGAGTTTGTATTAAAGCCGACAGGCAGTATAGTTGAGTTTGTAGTAGCAGCTGGGGTGTGTAGTTGTGGATAATAATGAAGTTAATGGGCAGTTGAATTTGAAATGAAGCGGACATGAAGCATGAATGGATTTTTATGAAGTGGATGGAGGGCATAGTTGAGTTTTAAATGAAGCAGACAGGGAGAAAAGTTAAGTTCGTAATACATTGGATAAAGTGGAAAAAGACTGAAATTGAGATTGTAATAAATTGGATATAGCATTAATGACACTGTAATAAAATGGAATGGAAGCATAGTTGCGTTTTATCAAAGAGGATGGAAGCATAGTTGAGTTTTTAATGAAGAAGAGAGGAAAGTTGTGTTTGTAATAAGAGTGTAGTTGAGTTTGTAACGAGTCAGAGAGGAATAATAGTTGATTTTGTAGTGAAGCGGACAGTGAGCATAGTGTCTCCGTCTCTCTCTGTCTCTCTCTCTCTGGGTGATCACCTGAAGACTGATGGATTTTCAGAGCTCTAGATAAGCTGGAGGTGGTGAGTGAAACTCAGCAGAACTGGAGAACACACACACACTCGCGCACACACTCCCGGAGGCCCGGAAACTTTCATCTACTGATGTGGGTAACCAGGGTACTGAGAGGCACACACTCACACACACTCTCTCAGACGCTCAGTTATCTCAGGGTCATTAGTGTCACTCTTCAGCAGGATAACACCGACAAATGACCCCAACAACCTGTGTGAACCTGTGTGTGTGTGTGTGTTTGTGTGTGTGTGTGTGTGTGGAAGAGAGAGAGAGAGAGAGAGAGAGAGAGAGAGAGAGAGAGAGAGAGAGATTGAGTGTGTTTGACTTGGAGTTGTAGCTGGACTTTGTTTACTGTTTATCTGTGTAAGTTTATTAAGCAGAATTAAACCATAAATTTCCACCCCCTACAATTAAACACACTGTGCATTAAACATTGATATATACTGTACTGTACAACAAAAAGATACCACTATAGTTTCTAAATCAGTTTCACAATATTTCTTTCCAATTTCAAATAGATATATTGTCATTTAGAGCATTTATTTGAAGAAAATGAGAAATGGCTGAAATAAAAAAAATAGAAGCACAGCTTTCAGACCTTAAATAATGCAAAGAAAGTTTAGAAATCAATATTTAGTGGAATAACCCCAGTTTTGAATCACAGTTGACATGTTCTCCTCCCCCAGTCTTACACACTACTTTTGGATAACTTTATGCCACTCCTGCTGCAAAAATTTAAGCTGTTCAGCTTGATTTAATGATTGTAATCATCCACCTTCCTCTTGATTATATTCCAGAAGTTTTTAATTTGGTAAAATCAAAGAAACTCATCATTTTTATTTTTTATTTTTTTCCAGAGCTGTATGTATAAATATGTTCTGTTCTGATGAACTGCCTTATGATGGGCCTCATGAAAAACAATATAATGTAAAACCTTTCTTATCACTTAATTTCGATTGGGAGGGGCTAACTGAGACATGTCTGATATATGAGTCTGATATATAATGGAGCAGACTAAGTATGTCAGACTTGCTTATGCTTACAAAGTGACCTCTGTCTGAGGGACTGTGTGTGTGTGTGTGTGTGTGTGTGACAGAGAGGTTATTGCGCCTCTTCCGCCACACTAAAGGATCACATTCAGACACAGATTTAATTACAGTCAGGCCAAAATGGCGTGAGACAGAAAGAAAGAGAAAGAGAGAGAGAGTGAGAGAGATGATAGAGAGAGAGAGAGAGATAGTGAGAGAGAGAGAGAGAGAGAGAGAGAGAGAGAGAGAGAGAAAGAGGCTGTCTGACACTGTTGCAAGAAAGAAAAACAGAAGAAAAAAACTAGAACTGATGTCCCACTGGACTGAACTCTAAACAACACAAATCAGCACAGACTTCAGACTGTAAACTACAGACATCAAGACACGTAATGAAAAGCTCAAGTAAAGTTTGAGTCAAAACCAAGACCATGACTTTGTAGGAATCAAGATTAAGATCACAGGTAAGTAATATTAAGTCAAGACTGAGACTAGAAATAGATAAGAGCTTATTAAGACCAAGGGGACATAAGGACTAGAGGAACTTTGACTAGACCAAAACCAGGAACAGACATGAATGAGATTGAGACAAGCTGATGAGTCAGGACCAAAACCATGAGCAGGTGAGACACGACCAAAACCAGGCGTGAGTAAGAATGAGACACGGCTGAGACCAGAAGCAGGTGGAAATGAGACAAGACTGAGGCATGAATGAGACAAGGGTAAGACCCGAAGTGGATAAGTAGTCAATACTGAGGACCAGGAGCAGGCAGAAATTCGACAAAAAAATTGAGACAAGAATGAGAACAGGAGTGAATAGGTAAAGAACAAGGCTGAGATTAGGAGTACACATTAATAAGACAAGACTGAGACATGAAATGGAAGAGACTGAGTCAAGATTAAGACCAGAAGCAGGCATAAATAATACAAAAAAATAGATAAAAGAATGAGACAAGAGTGAGAAGAGGAGGGAGTGGGTAAAGAACATGGCTAAGACTAGGAGCACACATTAATGAGACAAGACTAAGACCTGAAGTAGTGGAGAAAGAGTCAAGATTAAGACCAGGAGCAGGCAGAAATGGTACAAAAATCAAGACAAAAATGAGACAAGCCTGAGAACAAAAGTAAGTGGGTAATAAACAAGGTTAAGGTCAGGAGCAGGCATGAATGAGACAAGGCTGAGACCTAAAGTGGAGGAGAACGAGTCAAGACTAAGACCAGGAGCAGGCAGACATTAGTCAAAAATTGAGACAAGAATGAAACAAGACTGGGAACTGAGAACTGAGAGGAAGTGAATAGGTAAAGAACAAGGCTGAGATCAGGAGCACGCGTGAATGAGACATGGCTGAGACCTGAAGTGGAAGATAATGAGTCAAGACTAAAACCAGAAGCAAGAAGAAATTATACAAAAACTGAGACAAGAATGAGACAAGACTGAAAACAGGAGTAAGTGGGTAAAGAACAAGGTGAGAGGAGGAGCTTGCATGAATGAGACAAGGCTGGGACCTGAAGTGGAGGAGAACGAGTCAAGATTAAGACCAAGAGCAGGCAGAAATTCAACAAAAAATTGAGACAAGAATGAGACAAGACTGAAAACATGAGTAAGTGGGTAAAGAACAAGGCTGAGACAAGGAGCCTGCATGAATGAGACAAGGCTGGGACCTGAAGTGGAGGAGAACAAGTCAAGATTACGACCAGAAGCAGGCAGAAATTCGACAAAATAATTCAGACAAGAATGAGACAAGACTGAGACATGAGAAAGTGGGTAAAGAACAAGGCTAAGACCAGGAGCAGGCATGAATGAGACAAGCCTGAGACCTGAAGTAGAAGGAGTAGGCAGGAATCAACCCTACTGAACTGTAGTCTCTCTAAAGAGGACGGGAGAAAAGGAAAAAAGACTGTTTCTGCATTGTTAGCATTAGCATTAGCATCTGTAACCCAATACACTTGATACAGTTGACTCAGTCCACTACACACACCACACACACGTGAATAAACGTACACTGTAGTTCCACTGAGAGCAAGAGAGGTTATATGGATGATCATTATTTTCAGTGGAGGGGAAAAGTGAGGGTCTGGAAAGCACACAGCGGGAAGATGAGAAAGATGAAGTGTATTGTGCGTAAGTGTGTGTGTGTGTGTGTGTGTGTGTGTGTGTGTGTGTGTGTGTGGAGAGAGAGAGAGTTAATTGAATATCCAGGTTTGTGGATGGAATGCGACTCTAAAGTGCATTTTAACAGGAGTGTGTGTCTGTGTGTATGTGTGTGTGGTAGGGGCAAAGGTCAGCTTTAAGTGCCCATCGGATGGGAGGGCACACACACACACACACACACAGGCATTCTTTCCATTCTGCGTAGTCAGACAGACGGAGAGAGAGAGGAAGAGAGAGAGCATATGTAAAGTGAGGTTGAATTCGAGGCAGATTCTTCCCACATCATTACCATTCAAACTCATTCAAATACACAGAGAGACGCTCAATATTCATGCAGATGTACTTTCAGGTTCAATGTAGCTCTACTGGCCTGACTGGTAGGACAACATTTGATTTTTTCTCCCCAGTTTAGCCACACATGGTGATACTATCATGAAGTTGCACCACATTTTCTTATACGGTCGCTAACACAACAAAACCGAAGCTCAACACGCTTGGATGAGACTTTATACAGCTGCACCACTAAGAAGTGTAACTAACAACCAAGAGATAAATATATAAAAATGTACTTAAAAAAGACTATGGTTCAGTTCCCTGGCTGAACAATGACCCTATTCTGCACTAATACGAGTTGGGGAAAAGATGCTTATCTATTCACTGACAAGTCAAAAGTCATGTGACAGCTAGGGGGGGTGGGCGTCCAGCGGGCTAAACGCTGCCACTATGAACAGTAGATCGCCACAATTGACCTTGCTCTCTCCGGGTGGGCAGATGGCGCTCTCTCCCCACATCAATCCAAAGGATGATGTGGATCAGCACAAGACGTCTGTGAGGGCATTTTGAGGGCACAGCAAATTTACACTGTTAGACAAGCTGACAGATATACTGACTACTTTACATTGTTTCAAAGTGTCATATCTTCAGCGTTGTCCAATAAAAATATATAATTAAAAATATTTACAAAACTTTTAGGGGTGTATTCACTTTTGTGAGATGCTGTATGTATCACAATGTCTTAAGCTACACATGTTAACACAGCAATAAAAAACTTTATGTGCCCAACATTAATTAAACAGGACTAAATCTTTTATCTTTGTAATGAAGTTTTAGCCATTTATGGTCATTAAAACCACAATCTCTACCAGTTTTATATTAGTATATCAGTTTCAGACTCATGTTGATGGCATCTCAGTCATTCCTCTTTCCAGAATTGTGTAGCTATGCATATCCTTGCTTTAATACTACTCTGCCACCTCAGTCCACATACTTCTCTAACTCCTGGTACTGCTTCTGTATTTCTCAGCTTGTCAACAAATGCATGTGTACAGCTATCCATATTATTAATGGCAGTGTTATGAAAATCTATTACAGTCTTCAACTGCAGGGAGAGCCTAGAAAAAACACTACAATACTATACCCACCAAACACTCAGAACAGCACCATTATTATTGTCATTTAACTAATTGCCTCGTAGATCCAGTTGACACAAATCTGAAACAAAAGAAGCAAAGTTCAGTCATCTGGTCACCCATATATGGGGTAATGTAGAGGAAGATGGGGGGGGCTGAGGGAATTCAGATGTGTGCTGAACTATCGCTTTAACAGAAGGTCATCCTCGGTAAGGCCACACGTAAACAACAGAAACATACCAAAACGTGACAGATGAGCAGCAGCCTCAGCAGGAAGGAAGAAAAGATCACACACACACACACACACACACACAGATTTGCTTTTCCAGTGTCAGTACAGATGTCAGTGTGACCAATCAATTAGCCCTACATGCTTTCCAATCCATCCCACCTTCAGGCTTGACCCCTAAACACACATGCACAAACACACACACACACACACACTTACACGCACACTCATAAATATCAAACTTATAACTGGCATCTACCACCCACAGAGACCGTGCCACACACAAACACAGACATGCAGTAAGAGGAAGCATGTGTGTATTATGAAGCTTCCTCCAGAGGAAGAGGGTGGGATTCACTCAGGGGAAACTCAGTGCGACAGATGAGGGAGAAAGAGGGATGAGGGGATGAAACATGGAAAGAGGAAAAAGGAAAAGGTACAGTGCAGGAATGTGTGTGTGTGTGTGTGTGTGTGTGTGCAAAATCAGAGAGCAAGAAACAGAACTTTTGATGGCCTGGAGATCTGTAGTGTGGACAAATGCTGCCATCTGCTGGTCACACAGTGAAGTAAAGTGAAGGGAGTTTTAAATCAATCTGGAATAAATCCTTGATTAATTCTTTCTGAGGCATATTTTGCCGAAAAATGCAGAAAACATGAAGAATTACATGTAAAAATGTGCACACAAAATAACTCTAAAATACATTTTATTATTAGGCATAGTGTCTTGTACATGGATCTAATTGCAAACCTAAGATATGTGATTAAAAACATTAATAAAAACTACTTACAACACTAAAAAATAGCATTTGTTTCCTGTCCGCTCTCTCTAACTATAACATTTAACATGAAATATAATTATTTAAATCCTTCAGAGATGTTTGTTTTTTGCATTGTTTTAAATCCCATCGATGCTTAAAAAATATTTTTCATAATAAATCCATATTAGTCAAAGTCAAAATGCACATTTTTGTTGTATCCATATATTGTCATTCAGTCCACTTACTGTAACACATTACCTCATGTGAACAATCATCTGAACAAAAACGCACATCTAGGAAGTGACATCAGTTGGTTCTTCTGAAGATTAAAATTAAGTTCCCTCATTAGTTTTTTTGTATATTTGATCTTATTGTAACTATTGCAGGTCAATCTCAACACTCATTCCTGTTACCTATAATTCTTAGATCTTATTAGTTCATTTTTAAATAAAAATTTGGGGAAAATCACTAGAATGTGCCCAGTGTCCTCATGCTTCATAGCCGCCATTTAGCATTTTTTTATGTTTTGTAATTCTATGCTAAAAACTACTTTACTTACTTTCAGTCCCTACTTTCAGTCCTCATAACATAAAGAGTAACAGGACTGAGTTCCAGTACCAGGAGTGAGTGTCAGTTACAGAAGTAAGTGCCAGTAACAGAACTGAATTCCAGTAACAGGAGTGAGTGTCAGTAACAGGAGTGAATTCCAGTAACAGGAGTGAGTGCCAGGAACAGAAGTGAGTTCCAGTAACAGGAATGAGTATTGTTCCCTGGTCTATTGATTCATTAGTGTGAATATTAATTAAGTTAACCCACTTTTTTCAAATCCTTTTTGGTTCTATTACCCCTCCCCCTCCCACCAACCACACCTATCATTCTTTCCACCACACACACCACTCTTCCCACTTTTTCTCCCTCCTCCTTCCACCACCCACACCTATCCTTCTCCACCTGTTTCCTCTCCTTTTCTCCTATCCTTCCACACTATAACTCCTACCACACCTTATAATTTTCCATCTCCACAATCATGTGTTAAATAAATAAGACTCACACAATTTTTTTTCATAAAATGTCTTTAATGTAATTAATTAGTAATATTTTATAGCTAATTTACAACAGGCGTTTCACTGAAATATAATTTTAATCCATTTCACTTCATCATAGAGATAACTCTTGTTCTCTTGCAAGATAAATGATCTTAAATACATTGGTAATGCCTGGTATACAGTCCATTCGCTGTAGTTATGATAAAATAGAAATAAAACGATATGAAACAGAGTTGAAGAACGCTGGGCAGAGATGTGAGCAGCTTGAGGTTTCAGATCAGAGCCGAATTCACACCAAGTGCAAAAAATACCAGGATGAATCGAACCAGTACCCCAATTCTGTTCACCTGGGCTCTGCATTTATTGTTCACTTTATTCTGGCCCATGATGGCATGTGTGTATGTCTGTGTGTGTTTGTGTGTGTATGACTGTTTATGCTGTCGGGGTTGCACCTTTAGTTTTGATGATAGTGTTTCAATGGAATAATGCATTGTGGGTACTGTAGTTCAGCTGAGGAATGTACAGTGGAAACTAGGGTACTAGAGTTCTGTACTGTACTGCGTAGTGTGTGTACTGTAGTTCTGAGAGGTGTGTTTTGGGCACTGCAGTACAGCTGGAGCTGTACAGTAAATGTTTTAGTTCTGACTGGTGTATTATAGTGGAGTATTGTAATCCAGCTGAGAGGTGTATTGTGGGTACTGTAGTTCTGAAAGGTGTGTTGTATGTACTGAAGTTCTGAAATCTGTATAGACGTGTATCTTGGATTCTAAAGTTCTGTAGAGAGGTGTACTGTGGGTACTGTAGTTCTGATTGGTGTATGTGGGTTCTGTAATATTGATAGGTGTATTGTGGGTACTGTAGTCCAGCTAAGTTTCAGTGTAGTGTAGTTTTGGCTCAGACAGATGCATGTGTGTTGTATGAATATGCCCTGATTCTACAGAAGTATTCAAAGCCCCATAAGTTTACAGTCACAAACGTCTCTATGTACAGTAATATAGTCAAACCTGACAGTATTATTTCTTTACAATATACAAAACAAACTCTGATCCCCTACCCTTACAGGAAAAAAATAAATAAAACTAAACCAATAAAACCCCAAATAAATAAATAATAATAATTATAATAAATTCTCTAAAGCCTGTTTCTCAGAATGTTATTAAATAATTCAGCCTAAAGTCCGTGAACTTCAGCTTTAATTTCTCCTTCTGTTGCCTTTCCCCAGTTTTGGCCGGAAGAGGAACATCATCAGTGTGTAAAGCACCACCATGTAATAATGTGGCATTTGTTTTAAAGCAATAATTCAACAACAATACAGTTTCCCCTCTTATCCTAAATGTAGCTTAGGACATGTTTAGTTTTACACTGGAACCAGGAGGCTAATGTAGCTAACAACCAGTGGAAGCTTCTGACCCACCAACTTCCCTTTTTAAACCTCAAACTGTGTGGAGATATTTAGTAGGCTACTGTTAGCTACATTAGCCATACAGTACCAGTGCTAAATGGCTGTGTATATGCCACTATTACTAGTTAGCTAGCTATTAGCCCCATAGCCTCAGTGCTGACTGGTGTGTCGTATGCTTCCATTACCTGTTAGTTACATTAGCCTCATAGCTTCAGGGCTAATTAATGGTGTATACGTCACCATCACTAGTTAGCTAACTACATTAGCCTCTTAGCTCCTGTCTTAACTGGTAAGGTAGGTAATAAGTTGCCATTACCTGTTAATTATCCTGGTATATCCAGTGCTAACTAGTGATGACCCACTTGCCTTTTAAACCTCAAACTGTCTTCAGAAGACTATTGTTACTGCTATATTAGCCTCATTTCCTCTGTACATGCTTCCATTATTTGATAGATAGACTTGTAGCTTTAGAGCTAAATGGTGGTGCATATGCTATTATTAGTAGTTAGCTTTATTAGCTAGCCTCATAGCTCCAGTGCTAATTGGTGGGATACATGCTTCCATGATTTGAAATATAGACCTGTAGCTTCAGAGCTAAATGGTGTGTATATGCTATTATTAGTAGTTAGCTTTATTAGCTAGCCTCATAGCTCCAGTGCTAATTGGTGGGGATACATGCTTCCATTATTTGATCGATAGACCTGTAGCTTTAGAGCTAAATAGTGGTGTATATGCCACTATTAGCAGTGAACTATATTAGCTAGCCTCATAGCTTTAGTGCTAAATGGCAGTGTATATACTGAAGTATAAACCCCCCATAAGCTATATTAGCCTTATAGCTCCAGTGCTAATTGGTGGGGTACATGCTTCTATTATTTAATAGATTTGTAGCTCCAGTGCTAATTCGTAGTATATTACTTGTTAGTTATATTAGGGTGTACTCACACTAGGCAATCCGTGCCGTGCCTGGCCACAGTTACCTCCCAAAGCTTGGACTTGAGCACAGTACGCATGCAGCGTGTGTGTGATCCGTACCCTAGCACGGAACAAGATGATGTAATGCAATGTAATGTGATGCAACAATCCTGTAAACAAACATGCCGGTGTTGTGGCAAATTCAGCACCCCGCCAGGAAAAGCACTACCTCTCGTGAGTGCGTGCTGTATCGCTATGTACGTAATAATCACTGTTATAACTGAGACTGTTCTAAGTAAGTTAAAGCAGATTATTTCCCCTTTTATCAAAAAGACGCGCTCCCAAGAGAGGGTGCCTTTCATGGCGGGGGTGTTGAATTCGGCACAACACCGCAACATTCGCAAGCTCACTGAATAGAGAGTGACGTAAGCGTGCTCGGGCACGGATTGTTTAAACGCAATGCGAGTGCAGGCCAGCGGGGGAGTGAGGACCTACGTATATTAGCACTAATCAGGTTCTAGCTGGTTGATTACATTTTAGGGTAACAGACGAAACTGAATTATCGCTTTAAGCTCCACCTTCCTTTGTGAATTGTAGTTTTTGCTTGTAGTTCATCGGCTCGACTTTGTGTAGATAAATGCCCCTCCTCCCACCCCCAAGTATTGTGCAGACACAGCAGATTAGAGTAGAACTGCGTGTAAACAGTAGCCCTATACAGAACACACCAGCACACGTGCGCACGCACACACACACTCCCTTAAGCATGCATTCATACACTCTATCACACATACACACACTCACACTTACTTACACACACACATTCACACTCACTCGCACGTCTGGAGCGTTGAGGATTCACATACAGTTAAAGTTTATGTGTGTTTTGTTTATAGTTACATAATAGACTGTGTGTGTATGTATGTGTGTGTGTGTGGGTATGTGTGTATGTGTGTATGTGTGTGTGTGTGTGTGAGGGGTTGGGGATGTGTCAGTAAAGTGCTGAGTGCTCCTCTGATCTCTCATATTGCCTCTTTCTGTTTTTTTGCTCTGTTTAGCTCCGTCTACACATCGTCATCCATCGTCATTGGTGCTGCTGTTGGAGTCAGTGGTTCACTCCATAGTCTCTCACACACACACATACTCACACACACACACACACTTACGCACACACACACTCTTACACAGGAGTAAAAACAGCATTTTCTGGAGCTCACATTCTCCTACCACGCACCTTCATTTTGTCCTTAATCAGACTGTAAGACTTTGTGTATATGAGAGTGTGAACGTGTATGTGTTTGTGTGTGTGTGTGTGTGTAAGTCAATTTGTGTATATGTGTGTGTGCTGATATGACCCATGTCTTTTAAGTCCACAAACAGCAGTTTGTTTTCTTCTCTCTCTCTCACTCTCTCTCTTTCTGTTCTGTCCATTTTCAGTTTGTTTCTTGTTCAATCCATTCTTCTGGTTCTCTTGGTTCTTCTGGTTCTCCTCCTTCAGTTTGCTTTAGCTTGTTCCTCCCATATCAGGCCACCAGTCTGATCCTGATTGGTCAACACGACTTTAAGGTAACAATGGAAGCAGCACAACAGGGGAGAGAGAGAGAGATAGAGAGACAAAAAGAGAGATAGAGTGAGAGGCAGAGAAAGAGAGAAAGAGAGAGAGCTTTGTTCATATTGATTCAAGTCTTTGTAAGGATGATGAGGAGCTCCAACCATTTCGGCTTCCCACAGATCTGCATGTGTGTGTGTGTGTGTGTGTGTGTGTGTGTGTGTGTGTGTGTACGTGTGCATATGTGTGTGTGTGTGTGCATGTGTATGTATGTGTGTGTATGTCTGTGTTTTTACAGTCTCTCTCGTGCTGGTATCCAGATGTATGGTCCTGACTGCTCCTCAATCACAGATTTGATGCGGTGGTAGATTTCCTCAAAGCTGTCGCCCTCCACAATTGCTGCACACACACAAATAAACATATCACATTGCACAGATGTTATCATCATGTTAAGTAGTTGTGATGCCAAATACGTTATCTACATGTTAGCACAATGGTGTGCAAATATTATCCGGATGCTTTCCAGAGGTTATGTGTTATTTTGTGCAGATGCTCTCTGTTGGTTAACTAGATGTTACTGGGATGTTATACTGATGTTAGATGTTAATGTGACCTTAAGCAGATGTTAGGTGAATATTAATAATAAGCCCTGGTTGTTGATTTGACATTGTGTATGCTTTTACAACATTGTGTAGATGCTCAAGGCATGCAAAAGTTTTCCTATTGTTATTAAGACACTTTTGTTATGTCATACATATGTCATTCTTATGTTACTGTATGATGCTCTGCAGATGTTATACAGATATAATGAATATAATGAAGATGATATGCAGAAGTAATAATGATGCTGTGTGGATGTTCTGAAGGATACAGTATTTGAAAGCTTTACCTGTGAAGCATTCTATGAAGTCTTGCTCTAGTTTGATGGCTCGGTCTAAAGCTCTTCTTGCCTGCTCCTCTGTCAGGCGCTTATTAATATCACTTCACACACACACACACACACACACACACACAGATATATATATATATATATATATATATATATATATATATATATATATATATATATAGAGAGAGAGAGAGAGAGAGAGAGAGAGAGCTTATATAAAAATAAAACAATATTCCAGGGCATAAAAGTAAATACAGATACAGTACCAGCCACAATTTGGACTAGGGCTGCACATTGTATCACAGGCATCGCTATGTGCACATGCGCAATAGTCATAACGCAGGATGTGCGATGTCGCTTAAGGCAATTAAATCCAGCACAGTTTTGCAAAGATATTTCCAGTTACAGCCAAATTCACGCTTTTAATCCCAGAAAAACGGTCTTATTTACCTTTTAAAAAGGCATTTAAATGCATGATTAAAGGGCCGATTACTGTTTTTTTTGCTGTTTTCCTCGGGTTTTGAGTGCTCGGCGCTGACTCAGCTCTTGATTGGTTTGAATGTGAGACAGTGCACAGGTGGGGGTAGGGCTGGGGATGTCATGGGCCCTGCATTGTTTAATGTACATTTTTCCAATATCGTGCAGCCCTAGTTTGGACACAGCTTCTCATTCAGTGTTTTTCTTCATCAAATATATGTTCTACATTTTAGATTAATATTAAACATGAAAACAATTAAAGGACACATACGAAGTTACATAGTAAACAAAGAAAAAACAGTGTTTGTCCTTCACAAGCCCCTGACCTAAACCTGATCAACTGAAATGGTAATTTGGGATGAGCTGGAGCTTCACAGCATAAAGGAAAAGCACCTCATGAAGACACTGAGTTTAAAATAATAGTGTGCAGATAAATGTGGCTACTTAGAGGAATCTAACGTATAAAACATGTTCTGGTTTGTTTCACACTTTTTTTTTTTTTTTACAAAATAATTCCAAGAAGACACATTGAATAAGAAGAGTCTTGTCTAAACTTTTGACTGGTATTGTACACAAGCATTTTATGTCACACACACACATTTGTTGTACAACATACAGTATGTTTTGCAGCGAGGATGGTCTGATGAAGATTGCGATAGGATGAAGCTGCGCCGCCTGCAGTCTCCTCACTGCGTTCGCAGAAACATCCAGGATACAGTGCTTCCCAAGCTGTACACACACACACACACACACACACACACAAATAGAAATCAATATGAACATAAAACATCTTTCTGTCTGGTCAATATCTCTTCTTTTCTTGCTCTTTTTTGCTCTCTCCCACCTGTTCGGCCACCTCTCGGACGCTCTGCACGCTTGTTCCGTACAGATGGCTGTTGTACTGTCCCGCCTCGATGAATCGATGGCTCTGGATGTCCTTCTCCATCTGTTCCCGTGACGACACAAAGTGATAGTCCCTCCCGTCAACTTCATATTCCCGCTTTGGTCGTGTTGTATCTGCAGCAGGGTGTAAGGTTAGTCAGTACTGTAACTGCGTTATATATATTTTTTATCAGGTATAATTGTTCACTTACGAGGGACGCAGGAGCCGAACTTGTCCGGGAACTCGGAGAGGAGGTCATCGTTGACGCGGTCCTTCATCGGGCCGAGGATGATGATAGGGCGAGCGTAATGCACTGGAAACAGAGAGAGATAGATTTTATTACCTGTGATTAACCATGGAGGATTTGATTGCTTTCAGTCTGAATAATGAAGCTGTCAGTGAGGTCAGGTCAGCAGCTCCACTGCTCTACAGCCTAATCATGGAAGCCTTTATACCACTCTAGCCCATGCCTGGCAGTGGCACAGTCCCCATAGGGTCCTGTGATCAGGGCTGTTCCAGAGTGTCCAGCTTTATTAGTCTCTGCTTTAAAGTAGTGCTGATAAAAAATGCATATCACAGTATTTTGCAAGAATCTGACTGTTTCACGTCATATATTACAAAATTTATATTATTATTTATAGTTTTTTGCATGACTAGGCTTAAATATAGGTTTGTGACTTAAATATAAAACACGAAGGCTTTAAATTTAGTAATAAAGCTTTGATTACTATTGGGTTCACTTTGTCCCACACAATTACACAATAAAGAAATCAGACGTCATTAGCATAAAAACAGCATACGTAATATCCTATATAACGCTAGCTTCAGCTCCATGTGTCGCCTTTACTGAACTGAAAATAACACAGACATATATATGTCTGATGAGTTGCCGTTACTACAGTGTATGAGCTTGGTATGCTAACTGGCTAGCGTTAGCTAGCAAGCTCTGCTAGTGTGCTTCTTTTTATGTCATGTTCTACACGGCGCTCCACAGCGCCTCTAGCGTTATGGTGGTATGGTTCTAAATCATATCCTATGAATCAGTACTACTTTAAAGCAAAAGAGCTGTCTTAATCCTTTTGGACAGATAGCGTAAATATATATGGAGATTTGTCAGTTTGTGTTGCTTGTTTGGTTTTATTGTTTTATTGGTTCTCCAGGGTTCTAATTAATCAAGCAATTAGAGCACTAGAGCTCATTTTAATTCAACCAAAGCAGCCAAGTGTGCCCACACCCTTACTCTCATTTCTGTGCATTGAAAATGGTGTACAACTGGTGTTTATTTTATAATTACTGAATATTACACAGAAACTACATTAGCTATGGTCAGATCTGCTCAGAGAGGAATTAATTATTAAACACTCACCCTCAATCTGTGTCACAATCTCATAACTCTGAATGTAGTCGTCACGACCTGAAAGAGACACAGATTCCTAGTCATCAATATACAAACAGAAAAAGGCTGAAATAATGATATACTCTTTTGTTGACTGTGGTATAAATAGCGTAAATGTGAATTGTTTATTGTAGGATCTGTATTGTTTTGTATCTGTAATAAGTGATTTACATAGGCATGACAGATGTAAGGACTAGAACTGGTTGGGTAAAAACACTGTACTGGTCTGTGAGACACAGAATGTTTATGTGCTTTTTTGCCAAAGTGGCTCATCTGTTTGTGGAGAAAATTATAGCTTTTTTTTTGTTTATGTTTGTGCTTAAATTTGTGTTAAAATAAGTCACACAGTGTTCTAAACCACATCCATTTACCAAAATAATGAAGATCTGGATCTGCTGGAGTTTTGAAAGAGAAATGATTTTGGGCAATATAAGAATGGTGACATTTTAAGCCCAGTGTCTGTTAGCAATGTTAGCCCAGCATACCAAACATTCCTTAACTGACTGAACCAATCTCACCTATACTGTCTCTTCCTTTCGACCGCAGGCGGGACCACTCCTTCCTCTCAACTCTAGCAGAGAAACAGAGTAACAGACAGACATATGACTGTAGATGAGTCTTTACAGTCTGTGTAATAACAGAACTTAATCAAATAATAAAGATAAAAACCTCCTCTTGCTGGGAATATATCCCGCCTCCTCCAGGTCTCCGTGTGGTGAGAGTCTCCGAGCCTGCCACCACTCATCATCACTGCATTCCAGCACATGCAGCACGTCCCCGAACCGGAAACTCACCGCCTGACTCAGATACCCCCCGTCCGCCGTCTTATCATAATCAAACAGAGCCCTGAGAGAGAGAGAGAGAGAGACAGGGAGAGAGAGTCAGTAGAACTGAGGGATGTTTGTTCATATTGACTCAAGACTTAGCAAGAATGATGAAAGACCTGGTGTTTTAAACAGGTCCAGTCAATAATCAATATTTACACACACTAATATTGATCAGCTGACCCGTGTAAACCTTATTGCCTGTGTTTTTTCCAAAGTCATAAATCTGACTAGTCTACTTTTTACAACCTAAACTGATTGGCCAGTAGTTTTACTGCCTAATGTGATAGGTCAGTAGTTTAAGAAAGAATGTGATCTGATTGCTCAGTAGGATTAACACCTGATGTGACTGTTCAGTAGTTTAAAACCTGATCTGAAATGTCAGTATTTTTAGAACTTCATCTGACTGGTCAATGTGTTTAGCACTTGAACTTGCCTTGTCATTTTTTAGTACCCTATCTGATTGATCTGTAGTTTTATAACCTGATCTGATTGTTTTAGTTTTAGTACTTGATCTGACTGGTCAGTAGTTGTAGTTCCTTATCTGACTGTTCCATAGTTTCAGTTCCTGATCTGACTGTTCAGTAGTTTTAAAATCTAATCTGAAATGTCAGTATTTTTAGAACCTGATCTGACTGGTCAGTATTTTTAGCACCTGAAATTGCCTTGTCATTTTTAAGTACCCTATCTGATTAATCTGTAGTTTTAGAACCTGATCTGATTGTTTTAGTTTTAGTACTTAATCTGACTGGTCAGTAGTTGTAGTTCCTTATCTGACTGTTCAGTAGTTTTAGTCCGGATCTGACTTGTCAGTAGTTTCAATGCCTGATTGATCAGTAGTTTTAATTCCTGATCTGACTGTTCAGTAGTTTTAGTCCAGGATCTGACTTGTCAGTAGTTTCAATGCCTGATTGATCAGTAGTTTTAATTCCTGATCAGATGTGTCAGTAGTTTTAGAACATGATCTGACTGGTCATTATTTTTAGCAATTGAACTTGCCTTAGTACCCTATTTGATTGATCTGTAGTTTTAGAACCTGATCTGATTGTTTTAGTTTTAGCACTTGATCTGACTGGTAATTAGTTGTAGTTCCTTATCTGACTTTTCCATAGTTTCAGTTCCTGATCTGACTGTTCATTAGTTTCAGTCCCGGATCTGACTTGTCAGTAGTTTCAATGCCTGATTGGTCAGTAGTTTTAGTTCCTGATCTGACTGTTCAGTAGTCTTAAAATCTAATCTGAAATGTCAGTATTTTTAGAACCTGATCGGACTGGTCAGTATTTTTAGCACCTTTAGCGCCTTGTCATTTTTTTAGTACCCTAGCTGATTGATCTGTAGTTTTAGAACCTGACCTGTTTGTTTTAGTTTTAGAACCTTATCTGAATAGTCAGTAGTTGTAGTTCCTAATCTGACAGTTCAGTAGTTTAAAACCTGATCTGAAATGTCAGTATTTTTAGAACTTGATCTGACTGGTCAGTATTTTTAGCACTTGAAATTGCCTTGTCATTTTTAAGTACCCTATCTGATTGATCTGTAGTTTTAGAACCTGATCTGATTGTTTTAGTTTTAGCACTTGATCTGACTGGTCATTAGTTGTAGTTCCTTATCTGACTTTTCCATAGTTTCAGTTCCTGATCTGACTGTTCATTAGTTTTAGTCCCGGATCTGACTTGTCAGTAGATTCAATGCCTGATTGGTCAGTAGTTTTAGTTCCTGATCTGACTGTTCAGTAGTTTTAAAATCTAATCTGAAATGTCAGTATTTTAGAACTTGATTTGACTGATCAGGGGTGGGTTTCCCGAAAGCTTCGTAATGCTAAGAACTTCGTTAACTCGTACTTAAGATTGATCGTTAATTAAAGAGTGTTTCCCAAACCCGTGCGTAACTAAAGTACTGTGTAAACTCGCTCGCAGATTAACGAGTGCCCTCACCCAGTCGTTATTTTAAGAGAGCTTCTTTAGGGGATCTCTACTTGCAGTTCAGCACCTTAAACACCAGGGACCGCCAATTTTAAGGGAGAAAAATGTTCATTTCCGTGGTTGAAGCAATTATATTATATTATATTATATTATATTACATTATATTATATTATAATATTCCCCGTGTCTGCGGGTGTTCCGGTTTCCTCCCACAGTCCAAAGACCTAATTGGATGTCGGATAAAAATTAAAAACTGACCCTTAGGTGTGAGTGTGGGAGTGGATGTGTCTGTGTGTCTGTCTGTGTCTGTCTGCCCTGCGACGGATTGGCGGCCTTTCCAGGGTGTATAGCCGGCTGGTATAGACTGCAGCTCCCCCGTGACCCTAAACGGATAAAGCGGTTGACGATGAGTGAGTAAGTGAGTGAATGAGTTATATTATATTATATTATATTATATTATATTGCCATATAATGCCAGATATAATGCCAATTTGTCTGTGGCTTGTAGTCTAACTGGGCAAACGCATTATTAAAATCCAGATTCCTGCAGATGATACTCACGGTCTAAGCAAAGCTGCAAAGTCACCAAGTCCGTGGATTCTGTAATCTGGCTGTTACTGTGGAATACACGCAAATATACACAATTCCCACCAGACCGGGAATTACAGCACAACATTATATATTTCCATGCTATTGGGAAAATTCCTGGTACTGTAGGTCCGGTGCAGGGACGCCTGCGGTGTCTTTAATCACACCTACACGTATTGTAAAGGGTATCGGTGAATGTGCAGGTAATATTTAATATTATTCCTTAATCAGGTGCTTCTAACCAACATTGTGGCCGTTCATCTGGGCAAACTCTGGGGTGTGTCAGCTCACAAATATATAAATACCAGTCAAAAGTTGGACACGTCTCTTTCAAGGTTTTTTTTTTTTTTTTTTTTACATTGTGGATTAATATTAAAACCATGAAAACTATTAATTGACGCATATGGAATTATCTAGTAAACAAAAAGGTGCATGGCCTTAACAATCCCCTGACCTAAACCCAACTGAGATGGTGATTTGGATGAGCATACTCATGTTGGTATAATATATATAACATACGTATATGTATTATTATATTATTTTTATATTTTTTATATATTATAATTTTTATATTATTATTAATAATTATAATAATAAAGTAATATTACTCGCCAAATTACTATTAATAATATTAGTATAATATATATTAATATAATATATATATATACATATATATATACATATATATATATATATATATATATATATATATATATATATATATGTATATATATTAACAATAATAGTTTTAAAAAAGTAAAAAAGTTTAATTTTTTTAATAGATTAGATTTTCGAGTATTTATTTAGTCATATGTATCTTTAGGAGTATTTTATTAATGCCAAAGAACATCCTTTTGTAATTTAAATTTCAGAATATGTATAATATTGATGATTACAACACATTTATACGTTTTTAGGGTGTAATAGTGAATAAATACTGCATATTGGCAATGTTGAATCGATATTTGTGGATCGATTGAGTGCGCTGTTTTTGGGGAGGAGTCAACAAAGATGTTCTTTAACCTCGTTCGTTAATTTTCGCGTTACGAAGCTCTTTGGGAAACACTCGCAGAACTGGCTCGTTCTTTACTCACGTCATTCGTTAGTTCGTTCGTTATTCGCTAAGATTGATCGTTTTCGGGAAACCCACCCCAGTATTTTTAGCACCTGAAATTGCCTTGTCATTTTTAGTGCCCTAGCTGATTGATCTGTTTTAGAACCTGACCTGTTTTTTATGTTTTAGAACCTTATCTGAATAGTCAGTAGTTTAAGTTCCGAATCTGACTGTTCAGTAGTTTTAAAATCTGATCTGAAATGTCAGTATTTTTAGAACTTGATCTGACTGGTCTGTATTTTTAGCACCTGAACTTGCCTTGTCATTTTTTAGTACCCTAGCTGATTGATCTGTAGTTTAAGAACCTGATCTGATTGTTTTAGTTTAGATTGTTTAGCACTTCATCTGACTGGTCAGTAGTTTTACTGCTTAAGATGATTGTTCAGTAGTTGTAGTTCCTAATCTGACTGTTCAGTAGTTTCAATGCATGATCTTATTTGTCAGTAGTTTCAGTGCCTGATCTGATTGGTCAGTAGTTTTAGCACTTGACCTGAGTAGTTGTAGTTCTTGATCTGACTTGTCAGTAGTTTGGGTGCCCAATCTGACTGGTCAGTAGTTTTACTTTTTAAGCTGATTGGTCAGTAGTTTCAGTACATGATCAGATTGGTCAGTAGTTGTAGTTCCATATTTGACTGTTCAGTGGTTTAAGAACCTGACTGGATTGTTCCATAGTTCTAGAACCTGATTAGTATTGCTCAGACCTCTTCCAATTGTTCTTTAGTTGTAAAATCTGATCTGATTGGTCAGTGGTTTTAGTTCTTGACCTAATTGGTCAGTCATTTTAGAACCCGGTCACATAAGCCAGTTGCTTGAGTACCTGATATAAAAGCTCCTCTTGCCGGTCCGAAGTGACGTCGTTCCGGACCCCATACTGCTGTTCATCAGCTGTTCCCGCAGATCATGGATTTTAGCCTCAAACCGACTGTACTCTACTCATACATAAACAAATAATATACCATTTATTATGGACTGTATTGGTTTATAGTAATTTATAAAATAGTTTACAATGGTCTGTGTAGGTTTATAAATGTTGGAACTGGTTTCAGATAATTTGGAACTGTTTTATAGTACTGGATTATTAATTGTGTATTCTGCTTTGCAATTGTCTGTGCTGGTTTATTTTGGATTGTACTGGTTTCTTGTGATATGCTAAGCAGTGTCTCACCCTCTGGTCTGTACTGGGCGATGATGGTGACAGTCTGTCCTGCGTTCTTTAGTGCTGCTGCAGCCTGTTCATGTGTCGCATGCCGCAGGTCCACCCCATTTACCTTCATACACACACACACACACACACACACACACACACACACACACACACACACACATACACTTAGATTTCACTTTTTTCCCACCAGATTTTAAGGCAAAACAATGGTAGAAAACATAATTGTAAATGTAAAAATATTTATTAATGTCTTTTTATACACAACTCTGTGTCGCTGTTCGACGGTGGCTGTGTATATACAGTATGTGTGTGTGTTCTTACACTCAGTATTTGGTCTCCTTTCCTCAGTTCCCCACTCAGGTCTGCTGGTCCACCAGCTAGAATAAAGGAGATGAAGATTCCCTCACCATCTTCACCTCCAACAATATTAAAGCCCAAACCAGACAAACCACGATGAATCAGCACCCGCCTGGGCTCTCTGAGAGAGAGAGAGAGAGAGAGAGAGAGAGAGAGAAGGAAAGATACAAATGACCATCTTTTTCTTTTATAAAATAAAAAATATATTTATATAAATTACATGAGACTAACTTCAGTATGTATGTTTGTATGGAACTAACCTGGGGATATCCTCATCTCCCATCAGCATGCCCTTGGGAATGGGTGAATATCGCCGTGGTGACGTGGGGGTGAGGGTTTGGGGGTAGTCTGACAAATAGCCATGACCCATATCGTCCATATGAGGAGAATATGCTGCAGAGACACAAACACACACACGAACATTCATTATAAATAAAACTGAGACTGAACATTAACCGTTTATAGTCATAGAACATGTCATTAAAATTAGCTTGGGAAATGTCGCCATTACTGTGCATTTATTAAACACAATAAGTTGCTAATGTCATTATCAAAACAAGCCTTACACCATTTATCCTTCAGTTTTAACAAGATACCCAGTCCCCCATATAGAAGTATATTCCTACTACATGATGCTCCCACCACCATGTTTGACAGTAGGGGTGTGCCATATCATATCGTACGCTATAATATCGCCAACATTTTTGAATATTGTAAACAATATTATACCCTGAAATATTGTGCCATATCACCCACCCCAATTATCACATCAGGATACTACTTTTTTGTTGTTTTTAGCAAAAAAAAATTCACATTGTTCTCATTTCCCATTATATATCTACTATATAAAGTAGAGTTTACTTTAATCCTGGATATATGGAGATATTTGGAGTGCATTATTAGCATCATGACATTCTGGATCATTGACTTCTGTGACAACTGAGATTAAACTTCTCAGTTATTGGTGTGCCATATTGTATCGTACGCAAAAATAACTTTTAGTTTTTTATTTTGTTGCAGTAGTGTATTCTTGATTTTTTTTTTTATTCAGTGTTTTGTCATATCGCCAAGAGTATCGTTATCGCAAAAATACCATTAAATATCGTGATATTATTTTAGGGCCATATCGTCCACCCCTATTTGACAGTTGTGCTAATGTTTGTTGAAGAATTGGCAGTGTTCTTATCTGACCCAAATCTTTCTTGTGTAAAACATTTAAAATATTATAGTCACTTATAGATCTATCTGATGATCTGTAAGAGGTTATATAATTTTGCGAGGAATCTGTACATGTGTGTGTGTCTTTGCGTGTATACTCACAGCTGGTGATATCTGGGGGGTTGTACGTGTCCTGAGGGTAAAGATTTGGAGCTTTAGCCACTCTGAGGTAAACAACCTCCGCTGTGTTCTTCAGCGCCGCCACAGCGTCTTCATGCATTACATCCTCCAAAATCATGTTGTTCACCTATACATGACACATGACACAAACACACACACTTGGTTAATGTAATCTGGTGAAAATGGCATAGGGTTACCATCCCAGATTAGTGTGAGAGAAGAAAATCAAAAGGTTAGGGTTATATCTTAATTGTTTTACTCACCGCTAAAATTTTGTCACCAATTTGTAGCCGCCCATCTTTGTGTGCAGCTCCGCCCTCAATAATTTTAGTCACATAGATGCTGTTATCACCAGGAACATGCTGATTACCCACACCACCTGCTATACTGAAGCCCAGTCCTGTAATTCAGACAAATATATAAAAAGAGAGCACTTAAAAACTATGAGTTTCTTAAATTTTACCAAATTGAAAACCTTTGGAATATAATCAAGAGGAAGAAGGATGATCACAAGCCATGAAATCAAGCTGAACTGCTTGAATTTTTGCACCAGGAGCGGCATAAATTTATCCAAAAGCAGTGTGTAAGACTGGTGGAGGAGAACATGCGAAGATGAATGAAAACTGTGATTAAAAACCAGGGTTACTGCACCAAATATAATTTTCTGAACTCTTTATAATTATGAACTTGTTTTCTTTTCATTATTTGAGGTCTGAAAGCTCTGCATCTTTTGTGTTATTTCAGCCATTTCTCATTTTCCGAAAATAAATTCTTTAAATAAATATTTTTATTGGGAATTTTGGATAAATGTTGTTCTTAGTTTATGGAATAAAACATGTGTGCAAATGTGACGATACAGTGTGAAAAACACAACCACACACCTTTGGGTCCCTTGATTAATTTGATTTCGGTGAGTTTTTCTATAGCAGGTTTTCGGCGCAGGATGTAAAGGCGGACAATAGGCCCCGCCTCCTTCAGGGCATCGACAGCCTGACTGTGGGTCACCTCTCGTACATCAGCATCGTTAACAAACAGAATACTGTCATTAACCCTGAGAAAGAGAAAGAGAAAGAGAGGAAAGAGTAAAAGAGAGAGAGAGGGAGATCGCCTTTAATAAAGAACTCTTAACAGGAATTCAATCGGTTAAGGTGCAAACTGAGAGTACAGTCACTGTAGAGGCAGTTCTATTTGTATGTAATCTCACAGGCAGCCAGCAGAGGGTGATAATACTACTGTGTTCAGGTGTGGGGACAGTGTTAGTGTGGGGGCAGTGTGTGTGTGTATGTGAACAGGACAGTGGGTGAGGTGTGCAGTTCTGTGATATACCTCTCGAAACATATTTTTTTAAGTAAAGTTAAAGAGCTTTTATAAAGAAGATGTTGCTTACGTGCTGCTGAGAGGGGGTGCTTTTCATGGCGGGGGTGCAGTTTTCGGCTCTACTATGGCGGGGAATTCAGCACCCCGCCAGGAAAAGCACTCCCTCACAGGAGAGGCTGCAGGTGACGTTACTATTTTTCATTATTTCTTAGGTGTCAGCATAGCTTACAACAGCATTTCAGTTTTGTTTTTTTTAGTTTAAGCCAAGCAGATGTACGTGAGCGCTCCTGAGAGGTGGTGCTTTTCCTGGCGGGGGTGCTAAATTCGGAACAACACCAGCATCATTTACACTATAACCCTCTCAGGACAGGAATATAGTAGCCCTTTACCCACAACCCAACACTGACACTACCAGTTTTGCAAACGAGTTGCTAGGATGTTGTTAGGCAATTTCTTTGGTTTCTCACATGGGGAACAAACCATAGATAGTGGTGATGTGTTATATATCGTGTGTGTGTGCGTGTGTGTTTGTGTGTGTGTACCTCAATCTGCCGTCCTGAGCTGCTGCTCCTCCAGGGATGATTTTGGTGATGAAGATGCTGGGGTCGTCTCCTACGTGGGGGTTATCTGTACCACCTGCTATACTGAACCCCAGCCCAGAGTTACCCTACACACACACACACACACACACACAAAGGTATATTGTCCAAACATTAGTGTGTATTGGCATTATTATTTTAGTATGTGATTATATTATCTTCATATAAATTGTTTAAATGGTCTTAAAATTACAAAAATGTTGTTTATCGCATTTATTTCTCGGGCATTACATCTTCTATAAGAAAAGCATCATGACAGGACTAGCTTCCACACATGGTGGAGGTAGTTTTTCACAAATCATTACTGTGGTTAAAACAGTGGTGAAAATAGAGGGGGACTGTAAAGACTAACCCTCTCCAACGTGATCTCCTCATACTCCACTTCTCCATTCAACCCATTCATCTGAGAAAGAGACAGAAAGAGAAAGAGAGATGGCAAGAAAAAAAAGAGAAATTATTATTATTATTATTATTATTATTATTATTATTATTATTACTGTAATTTGCACATTCCAAAATACTGTAATATACAGATATATAGGCATACACACACACATGCACACACAGACAGACGCACATGCACATAGATTTACATGTGCACGCGTACACACACACTCTCTTACACACACACACACACATACAGGGTTTGCCATAAAACCCAGAGATTGGAGTCAGAACCTCAGGGGAGAGGGGAGGGGAGGGGTGGAAAGAAGACAGAGTGAAAAAAAAAGAGCCTGAGACAAACAAACAAAAAACAGCTAACAGCGGACAGAGAGAGAGATAGAGAGAGTGAAAAAGAGAGAGAGAAAGAGAGAGAGAGAGAAGGGAGGTGTAGTAAAATAACCAAAAAATAAAGAAATACGTAGAGAGGCAGAGAATAATAGAATTAAAAAAAAAAATAGAAGTTAGAGCAGTAACTCAGCAGTGCTATATACATATATATATCTGTGTATTTTTCACATATTTCATATGTGACTTCAATAGCACTGCTGAGGTACATATATGATTAGAGTAACACTTCTTAAGTAAATGTGTAACCAGAGTAGCGCAGCTGAGGTAGAGGAATCATAATTTGCTGTTGTGTTTGCTTGGATATTAAAAATGTTAGGTGTTCAATAAATACTTTGAAATGGGAGTTTTGTAATCACTTTTTCTCTTAACATAAAGATACAAGTACAAGTACATATTTAATGTATTAAATGGTGAAAAAATTCTGAATTTGGTGTTCTGCATTTTGCCAAATGTTTTATTCTGTTCAGTTTCAGCTAAAAAAAAGACATTCTATAGAAAGAGAGAGAGACAGAGAGAGAGAGAGTTGAGTAGTAAAAGAAAGAAAACGAAAAAAAAATAGGAGATAGAGAGAAAGAGAGAGAGAGAGAGAGAGAGAGGAGGGGGTTCTTACGTAGGGGGAACCATCAAGTGTGTTGGTGTTAACTACCGGAACAGAAGCCTGAAGAAAAACAAAATAAAGATAAAAAATAAAGAAGAAATACAGAGGAGGGTGAAAAATAGAGAGAGAGGGAGGTGGGGCCTGCAGGAGAGAGAAAATACAGGAGTGTTTATGTGTGTGTGTGTGTGTGTGTGTGTGTGTGTTAATCATCAATATCACCCTTAATCAAGAAGCCCAGTAAGGATAAGATGATACATTGAGGATAGGATTTCTCAAGAGCTTCAAAACATCAACCAAACCGTATTACATTAGAAACTCCACCCCCTCTTCACAAGACCACACCTTCTACACACCTACTCACTTATCTCAGGACAGCAGATCTTCACAGGAGGAACCAATAAATCCAGAAATATCTAAAAGAAATTATTGTAAATCCCAGGCGCTGTGTTGTTCCAAGCGGATCGCAAAAACTCAGGTCTCCCACTCAACAAACATCCACCCTCCACCAGCAGGTCCAGGTGAGCCACATTTACGTTAGTGACCAAGACTCAATGCTCCTCCACCTGGAATCAGCAGATGGCTCAGCGTACTGACTCCAGCTGGCATTAAACAGTCTGGACAGACCTTTAAATGTCTCGTCATCCTACCCAACTCTGCATATTGTGCTTCTGCGTTGAATCTGAATCTGCATATCCTGTGCATAGCTGTGTACCCTGATAGACTATAGCCTATAGACTGTTCACCTCCCCAAAAATGTAAGTATGTGATAAAGAGGCAGCACCTGTGGTTGGTCCGCAAAGTCTTGCGTTCCCGCCTACACATTTCCACCTTAGCTGTTAAAGTGGCAGTCTGTATTATTTTGTTTCTAAACTGAAAACAGAAGCATATCTGAGAGGAGAAAGGATTAAATATTGGGTTTAATGGTACCAGTGTGCTAAAACGACCATACCTGGTAAGCCTTATATATTCATCGCTTTTCACGTGAGTTCTTCTGGCCACGTCACTCGTCTTTACATAATTATGTCACTTGTACAGCTTCTAAAAGAGGATCTGGCTCAGTTTTACTGAACGCGAGCGGCTGGTGGAGCAATGGAGACTTCAGAAGGAGAAACTCTGACCTCAGTAGCTCATTCATCCATAAACAAAGAGTGTAGATTAAGTAGTAAATCAACTTCTGACTGAGCGCTCTCTCTCTCTGACTGGACATAACCTGGAATCGGATTCATCCTCCCAGTTTAAAATGATTCTTCCACATGCTTGGTGCAATTACCCGTTCTCATCAGAGAGGGCCCCAAATCTCAAAACGTACAGACATCTGCTTTAAATTGCATAACAATACAGACACGAATGCACAAGTATAAACGTGCACAGCAGTAGTAAGGCCTTGTAGTTTATGCTTGTAGGATTAATCTACAGCATAGATTACAGCGTAGCCTAATGTGCACCTCCCACATAAGTGACTATACTACTGTTGCACAATGTAGACAGATAAAATGCTGTGATTGGCCCACATGAGCATCATGTTCCTCCTTACACATTCCCACCTTAGCAGATAAACTGCAGAGTAATAAAGGCACACCAATACACACATGCTCACAATGGTGTAGGTTACTAACGCAAAAGTAACGCGAAAAAAGAAACTAGCTATTAACAATGTGTATAGGAGCGCCGAGTGGTCTAAAGTGCTGCCACTATGATTGGGAGATTGCTTGTTCTAATCCCGGTCATGCAGCTTGCCATCGTCTACCAGAGCCCTGAGAGAGAACAATTGGCCTTGCACTCTCTGGGTGAGTAGATGGCGCTCTTTCCCCACATCACTCCAAAGGTAATGTTGATAAGCACAAGGCATCAGAACCGAGTAGCTGCGCTTTCCTCCAAGCGCACTGTGATGCTACTCGGCAGTTCAAAAAAGAGGCGGTGGCTGTTTTCACGTGTCGGAGGAGGCATGTGCTAGTCTTCACCCTCTTGGTGTTGTAGCATCAGTAGTGATGTGGGATGTTTAGCTGAGTAGCAGCTAAATGGGTAGGACAGAAAATGTGGAAAATAAATACACGCTTACAAGCTTCTTACATCGTCCTAAGTTTGTCTATTGTGAGTTTTTGAAGCAGCTTAGATTTTTTTTTTTAGTTAATTTTTCTTTAAATGCATCATGTCAAATAGGAAAAGAAGAAACAGCACTTATAAGCCTCAGTTTCATGTTCCACACTGCTAAAAATAGGAACAAAAAAGTTCAGAGAGCGGAAGCAGTGTCTACGATTGGACCTAAGAATCAGTCTGGTTTTAAAACATCAGAATTAATTTGAATAATTGAAGAAAGTTTGTCACTAAATCGTTGGTACAAATTGCATTCACACCCATAGGAAATGACTGGTCTCTTGTCACTCTGTCACCTGCTAGTGTGAACGCAGTGTAACTCACCTCCTACCATACCTTCCCCTTCTCTCTGACTACTAATTACTCACACCTTCAGCCTCGCTTCATCCTGTTTTCATCCAACACCCTCATCACCACTCTTACCATTCCCTTCTCGTGATTAGAGCTGTGCACTCTTCCATGCTCTTCCACCTGGAATCAGCAGATGGTCCTGTTTACTGACTTCATCTGATATTGAGCAGTCTTGACAGACCTTCGGACAGCTCTGAAAAATCTGAGAATCCCACTGAATACTTCTGTCTGATTTAAACCTTCAAACCAGCTTCATCCGGAACTCATGCAGAACCACTCCAAGCTTTCCTATACAATTCTTGGACCCACAATTGACACACAGAACACACTCAAACATCCAAACCAACTTTAAAGGTCTCCTTCTGCTAAAATCCACTTTTTCTTGTTTTTTTGTGAAATACTATAGGTCTCTCTGAGTTGTATATGTATGCTACATATGAAACTGTTTCTTAACCCCCATTGTCTGCAGTAGCTAGTAAAAAAAATACTAGAAAATGAGTCAATCAGGAAAAGCTTTGTGTCTACATCCACTTGTGAATTCATGGCCTCGCCCACCTCGGCTCAGGACCGCCCACAGGCAGCGCTAAAGCAGTGCTGCAGCAGAACTGACACTGTCTCGTCAGCCATAAAGCTTACAGCTTTGTTCACTAAACTATAGGTTTAAACTGGATCTCCGGTGGATTCTGTGTTTTAACGAGACATTAAATAAACACTAGGGAAGCACGGTTTGACAAGGTAGCACAACTCAACAGAACATTGGTCAAAGCTGGCACCATATACATCAAATTTTATGATATAAAGCAGACTCTAAGGCTTCAATATGGTAAAACTGCCCAAGCATCTAATCACCAAGTCTGAGCAGCCTCCGCTCTCTCCATGACATTAGAAAGATTTATTTCGGCTGCAACGCATCGAGGCAGAGTCTGATGTTAACTTTAACTAGCACTCTATCTGCTATATCTTCACAACTAAGGCTGTATCTCTGAAAACATTTTGTTCTTTGAGTTTTAGAGCTGTAAAATTTACTGAGGGGGAGGGAGCCAGGTAGCGTTCTCAACTGCAGTGCTGTTAGTCAATCAGAAGCGATGTGTTTGCATGTATAAATATTCGTGAGCAGGAGCCAAAACCTGTCTTTCTTCAGAGAGCAATAATTCAGTGAAATAAAGCACGGCTGTACAGAAACACCGAAGCATTTTTTTTTTTTTACAAACAACAGCTCACATGGCATTCATTCATGCTAAAGACCACAAGTAGACATTTAAAGAACCCTGCATTGATCTAATATAAAGGATATTCAAAAGGGGACTCCAGCATTAAATGTGGATATGTTTTCTGTCATATCTGTCATTTCAAGTCACTTGTCTAATAAAATGGAAAATTCCAGCCAGACACTGCCGGTCCCGATCATTACCACAAACTGTGCTGTCCACTGTGAGTGGGAATGCCTTCAGGCCTTGCATAAAATCCTATAATTCACATCACCTTGCCATTAACACAGAAACACCTTATACATATATGAGTGTTCCCCAGCCATCCAACACTTCATGGTAGTGCTGGGCGGTGTTGCCAAAAATGTATATCACTTTAATTTTTATTATATCCCTGTATTTTTATTATTATTATAAATAAATGTAAATGGGCATTTTTATAGGCTTGTGACTTACTGTGCTATACGGCGTATATATAATATAAAACACTAAAGGTTTAAATTAAGGCTTTGATTAGTATTGGATTTACTTTGTTCCATAAAATTACACAATATATGAAGAAAGCTGACTTTATTAGCAGAAAAATTGCAGAAGAACGTAAACAGACCTTAAAAAGAGATTCGCCAACAAGTTTAACAGGGCTTAATAGACCCAAAAACACTATAAATGGACCTAAAATACACCAAGTTTAAGTATTCAAAAGAGATATTACTCAAAATCTCTACTGTACAAGTAAGACACAAGTTTAACATCAATTTACAATATGTTTAATATGCTATTCTTAAAGGAATTATAGGAATTACAGTACTAAAATTCTCTTCTTTCTGCAGTTAACAAATAAAAAAATTAATTCAGTGTGCATTAAAAATGATCCTTCAAGCTACAGTATTAATATATTTAAAAGGACTTCATATATTAGGCAGGATGGTGGTAGACGTGCGAGACTGCACAGGGCTAAGTTTAAGTGCGTTAGCTTGTTATGCTAACAGGCTAGTGTTTCTGCTTCTTTAGCGGTGCTGTTCTACAAGGCGCACCACAGCGCCTCTAGCGGTGTGGCGGTTTGTGAAAACTGCATACTGGTTCTAATTTACATCTGGTATACCTTATAAAAAAGTATACCGCCCAGCTCTACTTCATGATATGAAAAACAGGCCTGTGGATCTTTGTTAGTCATAGGTATATTTTCACTTCTAAGATATTTAGTGTTAGCATGCCATGTTAGCAGCTATAGCTCTTTCCAAACTTCTCAACAGTAGTAAAGTTGTAAGGATCTGTGTGGTGAAAAGCCAAACATACACTTAAAGCTGGTGAGGCTATGATATAAAAAACAGAAAACATGGCTCTATTTTAAATAATTTAAGAAAAATAATTAGAACCACAAAAATATTTCACATTATGAACTAAAAATTTTGCAGATCTACACTGCCTGGGCGAGTGAGGTGGCAGTCGGCCAACATTGGACCACAGGGACCGCCACAAGTGCCAGGGGGTATTTCACACACACTGTGTGTGTGTGTCTGTGTGTGTGATTCACCTGAGTAGGAGGGGGTGAAGGGATAAAAGAGAGCTGAATAGAGAGATACGATTCATCACTGTGTATACTGTCTGACAGAGAGAGAGAGAGAGAGAGAGAGAGAGAGAGAGAGAAAGAGAGAGAATGAGGTCAGTAGAACTGAGTCTCTCTCTGGTCCAGGGTGGCATCCCTCTCTTCTGGCCCCAGGTTGCCATAGCTACTGCATGGCAACAGCTGCCAAGCCCTCCAGGGGAACCCAGTTACCCTGGCAACTAAGATTTCCATGGCGACCGTCTCAACCTCACATCACACGCAAACATGCATGCATGAACCAGTGATCACACACACACACACACACACAGTTACATCACAGTTATTTCAACTAACTCTCAGATGGCCACACAGCTTCCACTCATTGGACACTTTATTAGACACACCCTATCTTGTGATTTCATTCATTGGCCACTTTATTGGAAACACCTACACACCTTGTGATTTCACTTTCTGGCCACTTTATTAGAAACCCCTACCCTGTGCTTTCACTTACTAGCCACTTTATTAGAAACACCTACCTTGTCCTTTCACTCACTGGCCACTTTATTAGAAACACCTATCTTGTCCTTTCACTTACTGGCCACTTTATTAGAAACACCTACCTTGTCCTTTCACTCACTGGCCACTTTATTAGAAACACCTACCTTGTACTTTCACTTACTAGCCACTTTATTAGAAACACTTACCTTGGGTTTCCACTCACTGGCCACTTTATTAGAAACACCCAACTCACTGGCCACTTTATTAGAAACATCCTACCTTGTGTTTTCACTCACTGGCCACTTCATTAGAAACCCCTACCTTGTGCTTCTGCTTACTGGCCACTTTATTAGAAACACCCTTCCTTGTGCTGTTTCTCACTGGCCACTATATTAGAAACACCTACCTTGTGCTTTCACTCACTGGCCACTTTATTAGAAACACCTATACTGTGTTTCCACTCTCTGGCCACTTTATCCAAAACCCATATACTGTGTTTTCACTCACTGGCCACTTTATTAGAAACCATTATGTTCAGTTTACATTTACTGGCCACTTTATCAGAAACACCTACCTTGTACTTTTACTTACTGGCCACTTTATCAGAAACACCCAACCTTGTGCTTTCACTCACTGGCCACTTAATTAGAAACCCATATACTGTGTTTCCACTCACAGGCCACTTTATTAGAAACAATTACTGTGTGTGTTCAATCACTGGCCACTTTATTCGAAACACCTACTTGAAACTTCCACTCACTGGCCACTTTATTAGAAATAGCTACAAAGCAGCAATCACTGTGACTTCTTAAGAATAACTTATTTAATTGATGTTATTTTAAGTCAAGTAATTGACTGATTAATGGAGTAATCTTGACAGCTATTATACACTTCTCTTCTCTCTCTCTCTCTCTCTCTCTCTCTCTCTCTCTCTCTCATGTTCCTGCTGCTGCTGTCTGCATTATGACAGTTTCTTAAACTGAAAGCATTTCATGAACCTCAGCTATAAATAGACAATCGCTAACAGGACACACACACACACATAAACACACACTTTTTTCCGTAGACGTAGATGGTTTTGTTGTGTGTTCGAAATGAAGGCCTCCAGAGATGGACTGCATTGCTATTATTAGACATTCAAATTTAACAAGCATCAACAGCACACACACAAACACACCATTTCTGCTGTGTCCGTCTGTCTATTTCAGTGGACTGCTGTAATTAACTGTGATATGCCGTTAATAAAATAGTTTTTTTTTTTATTTAGACACTAATTGTTCTGACTCCTTTCCATTAAAACTAATATAAACACATACAAATATACTGGAAAGATTCAACAGGCCCAACCTAACCACAATACATAAAGATCCCTCATTCCAACAGGTCTGGCCAAACCACATCTACCAAAAGTCCCTCCTCAATCCAAAAGGCCCAACCAACCAAATTCTCACACCTTCAAGACGACAGCTGCCTTGCAGAGGAAGTTAATGGTAAAGGTGATGGACTGACCAAGCATGCCTCCAGATCTATACCCTGTTGAGTAGGGGTGTCACGATTCTCTAAATCCTCGATTTTATTTTATTTCCGATCTTAGGGTCACGATTCGATTTGATTCTCGATATTCTTTTTTCTTTTGTTTTTCCAGCAGAGAGGCCTATGCCAGTTTTAGATTAGTCTATGGTCAATCATTGGTTTGATTCATAAAATTTAAAATATCTTTTTTCAAAAGGTGGGCTTGATATAAGTGATGCAAAGTGATACAAGTGATCTGTAATACACCACATTAGGCACTTAATTAAATTTAAATAATTTAATTAAGATATATATGTAATGCCATCTAGTGGCTTTTTTTGGTAGCAGCAGTGTGCACTATTAAAACAGCAATGTGCAACATAAAATAAATAATAATAAAAAATACAGGAACAGTCATGTACAAACTGAACTCTATCCTACTATAACAGGTAAACATGAAAAATAAGACTCGTCCCTGAGAATGAGAAGTTTTTTTCTTTAATAAAGATATATTATTAACTTTATCTGAGAGAAAGATGCTCCTTAAGGTACCAAAACTATTAACATATTTGAGGCTAGACAAAACAACTGTTATTTTTATATGTTCAAGTTTTTCTTTAAGAAGATGAGAATGTCCACATTCTCTGGAGAAAGAGCTGCTCTTTCAGCAGTCACAATGTCCGCGGCGTCGGCTACAGTGTGCTGCGCCACTTGCGTAGCGTGCTGCGCCACTTGCGTAGCGTGTGTGTGCTTGCGTAGCTTAGAGGGAGGGATCGTCGATCCTCTTTTTGACTTCGAGGCTCGAAACCATGACATAATTTCGATCGATTTCGATGAAATATCTACTGTTGAGCATCTATGGGCCATCCTTAAATGGAAGGTGGAGGAGTGCATGGTTTCCAGCATCCACCACCTCAATGATGTCGTTCTTAGTAGTAAAGCAGATTACAGTGGTAACCTGTTAAGTTCTAGTTAACTCTGGTAAATGCTGGCAAATAATTACACAAAATATTAAAACTTTGTTGTCAGTGGTTTAGACATTAATGGCTGTGGGTTGAGTTATTTTAAAGGCCCAGGAAATTTACACTGTTATACAAGCTGTACACTGACTACATTGTATCAAGGAGTGTCATATGGCCAATGTTGTCTCATGAAACGTATAATAAAATATTTACAGGGTTCTTACACTTTTAAACTAATAAATTCCCATGATTTTCCATGCCTTCAAGGTCAATTTTCATGACAATACAATTTTTCATGACCAAAGCATCAGTGCAGACATGGACAATGAAACCAAAAAGCAACTAAAACTATAATAAAAAACAATTATAGCAGGTCTAAAATTAATCTTATAAAAATTCTGACACAATCTTTAAAAATAAAATGTGTGTCAGATCCTGAGAACTCCATTGTGTAGAGCCAAACTACTAAATTAACTGTCCTAATGATATATATATATAGATGTTGATATAACTTTGTTATATCAAAATAGATTTTCTCTATCAATAAACTGAAACACAAAGCTTTGTAGACCTAATGTCCAAAACTTTTCCAAAACTTTCTGGGTATTTTCATTTTTCCAAAACTTGCCATTTTAAATTCCATGACTTTTCCAGGTTTTTCATGACCGTACGAACCGTGTATTTCCAAAAATGGGGGTGTACTCACTTTTGTAAGATACTGTAGCATGAAACTGGGGAAATACCATGAGATATATTAGTTAAACACAATTAAACCACAGTCTTACTACTTTTATTGACTTAAGAATCGTTTTTTTAAATATTGTAATTTAAAAATTCTGTCAGTTTCAACAATTTAGACTGCAAAAAACACAACATAATTTTACACATTTTCATTTTATAGCTTGTACTTTTTGCAGAGAGATGGTGGAAACAAGCTACACAGTTTGGACAACACTGTATAACTAAAACTGATGAAACTGCACAGGCACATATCTGAACTCTGACCCCTGTTAAACCAGGCAGCGTTAGTCATTAAGTGTGCACTTCACTGTCCATCTGAGTGCACACTTAAACCCCAACAATGATAGTGCTGCTGCAGTCCCACACCTGGGCACGCTCAATCCAGTCTGCACTCTAATCTCACACTGAATGCACACTCCCACACCAAACGAGCACTCTGAGTGTGCTCTCAGATTCACAGCTCAATGTTCACTCTGAGCTGAAGCACTCTGCAGCCGTGCAGCCGTGAAGACTCTGACTGACTGATTAAATGTAAATGACGTTTTAAAAAAGCATGAGGCTGAAGCACAACAAGCTAACGGGCCCAACCAAACAACCTTCAGCAGTTACATCAGAATCTTTCACAACCTAAATGCTCAACCAAATGATCTCAATGAAAATCATTCTCAGAAAACACCTTGAAGATGTTTAAGATTTTGCAGGAACAAAAAGGCCAACTAAACCTCCTCCCATAAAGATTTATAGTCCAGCAGGTCCAATCAAACAGACTTACAACAAAGATCCCTCAATCTTAAAAGCTCAAATAAACAGCCTCACGTAAACATCTTACAGAAACCGCAGACCGATCTAATAAAAAGATTTCCCAGAAATAAAAGATATAATTAAACAACTTTGCAGTACTATCTTACAGAAAATACTACAGTCCAACTAAACCACCTTACATAAAGATCTTTTATTTCAGCAGGGCCAAACAGTCTCACACAGAGATCTTTCAATCCAACAAGCCCAAATAAACTGTCTCACATAAACATCTTACAGAAACCAGAGGCCCTACCAAATTATCTAATAAAAATATTTCTCAGGGTCTAAATTTCCAACTGTCACCCCTGGCGCTGTCAGCGCTCTCGTTTCCCCCACACTCAGCTCTATCTGCGATTCTGCACCTCAAGACTACAATACCCAGAACACACCACACAGAGACTCTGGCGATCATGTGACGCTTCCACGAAGTAATTCTCCAAATTACTAACACCTGTTTGGCCGGGTACTTAAGCCTGCACAGAACTCTCACTCCTTGCTGAGTATTGTTTGGTTCGTCCTGCTTTACAACGCGTTTCTCTGATCTCTGTTTTGTTATTCCGTGTATTACCTTTTTTTTCGTGTACCTCGACTCCGATTTTTGCCTGCCCTGTGTTGTTGCTCAATTCGTGTTTTTCTGACCAGTGGACTGTTTATTCGACTCTGATTTTTGCCTGTTCTCTGATATTGCCCTGCCCGTGTTAGACTCCGAACTGTGTACCCCCTTAAGGTATGTTTAGCCCTGTATGCATCTGTTTATCGTCCTTTAAATAAATATATGTCAATCCAACAAGCTCATTAAATTAAATTACATTACTGTACAACAAAATCTTCACAAAAAAAATCTGCCAATCCAACAGACCCAACCAAACTATCTTATAAAAAGATCTCCTCAGAAATAAAGGTCCAACCAAACTATCATGCAGAAAATTTCCCAGGAACTAAAGGCCCAACCATATTACCATATTGACTAACAGAAACATGTCAATCCAATAAATCCAGCCAAACCACTTCACAGAAAGATTTTTCAATCCTATAAGTTAATCAAAATGATCTCTTAGAAAGATGTCTCAGGAACTAAAGGTTTAATTAAATAATCTTGTTGTAATATCTTTCACAACTAAATGTCCAACCAAATTATCTCATAAAAAGATCTCTCAGGAGCTAAAGGTTCAATTAAATTATATTGCTGTAAGATCTTTCAAGAACTGAAGGTCCAATGAAATCTCACAGAAAGATCTGTCAGTCCAACCGATCCAACCAAATTATCTTATAAAAAGATATTTTCGGAAATAAAGGTTAAACTATTGTGCAGAAAAATCCCAGGAAACAAAAGACCAATCATATTAACTAACAGAAACATGTCAATCCAACAGATCCAGTCAAACCACCTCACAGAGAGATTTTTTTAATCCAATAACTTCATCCAAATGATCTCATAAAAAAGATCTCTCAGGAGCTAAACGGTTAATTAAATAATCTTGCTGTAAGATCTTTAACAACTAAAGGTCCAACCAAAATATCTCATAAAAAAGATCTTTCAGGAGCTAAAGGGTTAATTAAATTAAATTGCTGTAAGATCTTTCAGGAACTGAAACGAAATCTCACTGAAAGATCTGTCTGTTTTAGAAACTAAAGGTCCAACCATACAATCCTGCAAAAAATACCAACAAAACTTCCACAATAGGATCTCACAGAATCTAAATAGCCAAGCAAATTATCTTGCTAAGTGATCTCTCAAGTACTAAAAGAAGCAAACTCCACAAAGGGAGAGCTCTCAGGAAGTAAAGGTGCAATCAACTCACTTCAGAGAAAGCTCTTACATAAGCCAAAGCAGAGATGACTACCTCAGCAGTGTCAGTGATTGAGATGTGGAGGAGTTCAGGTCAAGCTGGTGGGAAAGACTGATAGTTGCTGAGGTAACTGTGGACCTCTGGAATCAAACAGTGCATCAGGAGAGCAGCTGACTGCATGTGTTAGAGGAGCGGAGCTGGAAACAATGTGTAAAAAGAGGCTAAACAGCTTTATAATCATATCAAAGCACTGTGAGGTCAGAGACAAACACTCCTATCATAATGCTAAATTTACATAATGCTAATTTCCCCGCTGGCTCTCTGTATCTCAGCTACAGCAGCGTCAGCGTTTCACTGAGCGAAGTGTGACTTCAGAGAGAGAGTGTGTGTGTGTGTGTGTGCTGTGCTGAGCACTTCTATACACTCACATTTAAATCCACTCAGGAACTGTCCTTTGTGTGTGCGTGTGTGTGTGTGTCACTGTCAGAGTGTTCTGACTTGGTGGTCAAAAATGAACAGACAGCAGCTGATTTCACATTTTCACAATGGGGCGAGAGACGTAGAGAAACAGAGTGAGAGAGAGAGAAAGAAAGAAAGGGAAAGTGAGAGTAGAGGGCGAGAGACATATAGTAAGAGAGAAAATGAGAGAGTGGTGTAAGCTCGATCACTCACAGCCTGTTTCACACTATACCCTACAGCAGTTACATAACTAACACACATACACACACACTAATATATCCAGTGAAGTGTGTTTAAACACAGACATTTCAGAGTTATATTTATTCATCACTCTGCTATTGTCTCTCTCTTCTTTCTCCCTCGCTCGCTCCTTCTCTCCAGTGTTTTCATGGCTTTGAATTAATTAAAGAGATTTCTTTATTTCTTTTCCTCTCTCGGCAGCCTCCGACCATCCCCCATCTCTCTCTCTCTTCTTCACCTTCACTCTCTCTCTCTAATTCCCTTTTCTCCTTCTCTCCTCTAGAATCTAGAGTCTTAAAAAAAGTCCAGAATGGGTTTTTTTTTTAGACCAAGCTGAAAACTGAATCCCCACATCCGTACACCAGGATGTGAATTTCAGGCTGATTCCTGATTGTGTTCTACCACTGAAGTCCCGACTGCTTTGTCCGAATCCCATTTCTCTTTTGTACCCCTACCCCTTGTTTTCGAGTTTAATCCTCTCACTTGAAACAGAGTTACAAGAGGGGAATAGGTGAAATCCTTCCTCTAAGAATTAGGAAACCCTCCAAGCACCCGATACAGATATAGCTATAGGTTATAGCAGTGGGGCGCTAAAGTTCAGCAACTGCTGCTTAACTAGTTAACTTTAGGGTTTTATTGTATGTATTCTGAAAGGTGGCAGGCGGGGTAGCAATTATAGTTATAATTAGCATTATAATAGTTATAATTAGCATTATAATGTGATGGAGAGCAATATCTGCTTTTATTAACTTTTATTTTTCCTTTCCACCTTAAATGCCATAGTCTCTGTTGTAGTGGTGTCACGGTACAGAAAATTAACAACCCACGGTTCGGTACGTTTTCGGTAGAAGGTTGGTGGAAAAAATAAAGAGTATAGCCTCAGCTATAACATGTATAGCCTCATGTTTTGTTTTTTGGGATGGAATGTTGTACTGGGGTTTGAGCTCTTTTATCAAATGCTTGAAACCAGGGTTCTCTCCTACTGTCATCATGAGAGTCTCCATCTTTTGGATCTTGTTGGAACAAACAAACAATGAGCCTGATTGTGGTGCTTTATTAAGAACAATAAAAACTGGATTACTTTAACTGAAAACTACACTAAACAACAGATATTTTTTTCTAAGCATTTTACTGGATGCATTTCAGTGTTTAAGTTTTTTTAAAGAAATATCAGCTTTTGAGCACAGCTTCAACCTGCACTCTCTGGTGCACTGAACTTTGGGACTTGCTATGGGCAGTCAGTAGCAGTGCTACAGCTACACTTTTCGGGTACAACACTCCTGTAAACATTAGTTCCGCATTACGTTCATTGGTTCCACCAGTCTTCTTTAGACTGTCTGTACCCGTTACACCCCTATTGCACTATTTAAGGTGGAACAGAAAAGTTAGCTAGCTAGTTATATTCTGAGACAAACTACTTGTGATTTTTTTTTTGTATGCTTTTAATGAAGAAAACAGCCATAAAACACTGAAACTACACATATACCTGTGTAAATATAGTGGTTATCATCATTTTTAACAAGAAAAATTCCCTTTAAAAATTGTGGGTTTCTTTGGTGGCTTGTGCCGCCATATTGCCTGTAATTCTAAGATCATTGTTTTGTGTGTGTCTCTGAAAAATCTTAATTTGATGGGTCATATACCCCTAACACTTCCCCCTCCCCCTTTAGCCTAGCAAGAATCAGGACACCCTAGCCCTATGCATGTACAAGTTAAAAAAAGGGGGGTAGGGGCTAAATGGTAGAATTAAGGGTTGAAATGGGATTGGGACTTTTCTATTTTTACCCATTTATCTCACAAATGAACTCATCTACTCACTAGGACACCTCGTATCACTCGCAATGCTTCTGATACTAGGAGGGTGAGAACAAGTTCAAAAGAAAGGAAAATTCTGGTTCCCCAGTTCTGATACATCAGCCAACAGATGCCAGTGCCACCAGCATCACAATGGTAGGGATGAGGAGCGAGAGCATCATCTACCCACAAAACGAAAGCATGGTCGATTTTGCTTTCTCTGGCTCTGGCTGCTGATGTATGACCTGAAATTTAAATGTGCAATCCTTGGAACACTCTGGGCCAATCAGAGGGATGTTTCGGCTGAGTCTGCCAAAATACCCCTGAGAGAACAATCCTGATTGGACAATTTCAGATCTGTTTAGATCTGTTTAGACTACAGAATTACAGAAGTCTAAACACCAGCTTCCTTCTACTGAAAAACAATCCACTACAGTCACAGATAACAGACCTCCATTAAATCTTCTCTGAACACCTAGAGAGGTTCTCCGGGTTCCTCGCTGGAACATCAGTCACATTTAGGTTACCAGGCAACAGCAGGATGAGGCTTTTTTCCAAAAAGGCATTCAGCTCGCTCCAGTAAGCCTTTCAGAGCTCATATTCCACAGCCCATTAGCTTCAACACTCACCACAGCTTTCACGCCAACCCACTCAAACTGACGTTCTAGACTGACAACCGTGCGATCTGCATAACGTCCAAGTGATCTTACACTGAACTCCCTCTGCACGCCTATGGAACAGCAGGTGTATGAATGAAACACTCAAACTCCATACTGAAACATACTTTCAAAAACAGCTGAGAAATGCGAACAACATTCAGAGCTAATTTAAGGACGCAACTGATGTATCCTTCATGGTTGGGCTGGCTGATATGGTAAAAATGTAACAAAACAAACTTTATTTCAATAGTTTGACGTAGGCAAAATGTATAAGTAGGGACAAGATTCTTGAAAAGGTCAACTTGTACATTTCAATACTTAGTACAGTATTTTTTATTTTATCATTTATTTATTTTATATTTTATAAATATACTGGCTGTTATCTAGCTAAACAGGACTGACTGTGTTCTCTGTAATGAAATATATAGTTAGTCAAAGTTTTATAAGAACTGATGATATTCACAATTGCTCAATATGCTCCAGAAAGAACGGATGTAGCTGAATAAGAATAGCTGTGGTAACATGGTTTTAGCTGAATGCTGATTGGATTCAGTCAGTCTTAACATGGTTTTAGCTGAATGCTGATTGGATTCAGTAAGTCATAACATGGTTTTAGCTGATTGCTGATTGGATTCAGTAAGTCGTAACATGGTTTTAGCTGATTGCTGATTGGATTCAGTAAGTCATAACATGGTTTTAGCTGATTGCTGATTGGATTCAGTAAGTCGTAACATGGTTTTAGCTGATTGCTGATTGGATTCAGTAAGTTGTAACATAAAAGTAGCTGAATGCTGATTGGATTCAGTAAGTCGTAACATGGCTGGAGCTGAATTCTGATTGGATTCAGTAAGCCTTAACATGGCCATAGCTGAATGCTGATTGGATTCAGTAAGTCGTAACATGGTTTTAGTTAGATGCTGATTAGGTTCAGTAAGTCGTAATATGGTTGTATCTGAATGCTGATTGGATTCAGTATGTTGTAACATGGTTTTAGCTGAATGCTGATTGGATTCAGTCAGTCGTAACATGGTTTTAGCTGAATGCTGATTGGATTCAGTCAGTTTTAACATGGTTTTAGCTGAATGCTGATTGGATTCAGTAAGTCGTAACATGGTTTTAGCTGAATGCTGATTGAATTCAGTAAGTCGTAACATGGTTTTAACTGAATGCTGATTGGATTCAGTCAGTTGTAACAAGGTTTTAGCTGAATGCTGATTGGACTCAGTAAGTCGTGACATGGTTTTAGCTGAATGCTGATTATACTCAGTAAGTCGTAACACGGTTTTAACGGAATGCTGATTGGATTCAGTAAGTCGTAATATGGTTTTAGCTGAATGCTGATTGGATTCAGTAAGTTGTAACATGGTTTTAGCTGAATGCTGATTGGATTCAGTCAGTCGTAACATGGTTTTAGCTGAATGCTGATTGGATTCAGTAAGTTGTAACATGGTTTTAGCTGAATGCTGATTGGATTCAGTAGGTCGTAACATAAAAGTAGCTGAATGCTGATTGGATTCAGTATTTTGTAACATGGTTTTAGCTGAAAGCTGATTGGATTCAGTCAGTCGTAACATGGTTTTAGCTGAATGCTGATTGGATTCAGTCAGTTTTAACATGGTTTTAGCTGAATGCTGATTGGATTCAGTAAGTCGTAACATGGTTTTAGCTGAATGCTGATTGGATTCAGTAAGTCGTAACATGGTTTTAACTGAATGCTGATTGGATTCAGTAAGTCGTAACATGGTTTTAGCTGAATGCTGATTGGATTCAGTAAGTCGTAACATGGTTTTAACTGAATGCTGATTGGATTCAGTCAGTCGTAAGTCGTAACAAGGTTTAAGCTGAATGCTGATTGGACTCAGTAAGTCGTGACATAGTTTTAGCTGAATGCTGATTGGACTCAGTAAGTTGTAACACGGTTTTAACTGAATGCTGATTGGATTCAGTAAGTCGTAATATGGTTTTAGCTGAATGCTGATTGGATTCAGTAAGTTGTAACATGGTTTTAGCTGAATGCTGATTGGATTCAGTCAGTCGTAACATGGTTTTAGCTGAATGCTGATTGGATTCAGTAAGTTGTAACATGGTTTTAGCTGAATGCTGATTGGATTCAGTAGGTCGTAACATGGTTTTAACTGAATGCTGATTGGATTCAGTAAGTCGTAACATGGCTGTGGCTGAATGCTGATTGGATTCAGTCAGTCGTAACATGGTTTTAGCTGAATGCTGATTGGATTAGCATTCAGCAGCAGATTCCAGCAGGAATCAGCAGATTCCTCTCCCCCTTGAGACTCATTTAGGACTGACCATCCTCAGCACTAAACTAATACAGAGAGAGAGAGAGAAAGAGAGATAAGAGAGAGAGAGGGGGGTATGCACAAGGGCATTGGTGTACGAGGTGTGTGAGTTTTTCAATTATGTGTGAGTGTTTCATTAGTGTGCAAGAGTTCTGTCTGCGTGTAGTGTTTGTTCAGTGTTTAATTGGTGTGTGCATGAGTGTTTCACTGGTGTGTGTTTCATTGGTGTGTGCAAGTGTTTAAACGTTGTGTGTGATTGCTTCATCGTAGTTGTGAATGGTTAATTGGGGTGTGTCTGTGTGAATGTTTATGTGTAAGTGTTTTATGTATGTGTGTGTTTCATATCTGTATGAGTGTTTGTGTGTGGGTGTTTAATGTTTGTGTGAGTGTTTCATATCTGTGTGAGTGCATGTGTGTTTCATATCTGTATGATTGTTTGTGTGTGGGTGTTTAATGTTTGTGTGTGAGTGTTTCATATCTGTGTGAGTATTTGTGTGTGAGTGATTTATATCTGCGGGAGTGTTTGTGTATAAGTGTTTAATAACTATGTGAGTGTTTGTGTGTGAGTGTTTCATATCTGTGTGAGTGTTTGTGTGTAAGTGTTTCATATCTGTGTGAGTGTTTGTGTGTAAGTGTTAAATAACTATGTGAGTGTTTGTGTGTGAGTGTTTCATATCTGTGCAAGTGTTTGTGTGTAAGTGTTTAATAACTGACCGTGTTTATGTGTGTTTCATATCTGTGAGTGTTTGGGTGTTTCATATCTTTGTGATTGTTTGTGTGTGAGTGTTTTATATCTGTGTGAGTGTTAATCTTTATGGGAGTGTTTGTGTGTGAGTGTTTCATATATGTGCAAGTGTCTGTGTGTAAGTGTTTAATAACTGACAGTGTTTATGTGTGTTTCATATCTGTGAGTGTTTGGGTGTTTTATATCTTTGTGAGTGTTAATCTATGTGGGAGTGTTTGTGTGTAAGTGTTTCATATATGTAAGTGTTTGTGTGTGTTTCCTATTTGTGAGTATTTGTGTGTGAGTGTTTCATATATGTGTGAGTGTTTCATATCTGTGTTAGTGTTTCACATCTGTGGAAATGTTTGTGTGTGAGTGTTTTATATCTGTGGGAATATTTGTGTGTGAGTGTTTCATATCTGTGTATTTGTTTCATATCTGTCTGTGTGTTTGTGTGTGAGTGTTTCATTGGTGTCTGTGAGTGTTTTGTTGGTGTGTTGTTTAATTGAGTGTGAGTGTTTCACCCTAAACAACCTTCTGTAGAGAGAGTGAAACAAATCTTAATGTTAGGAACAGACACACTCTAAGCGAGTGAGGATGATGGTGTGTCTCAGCGCAGTCAAACAAAATAACAATCACAGTCATGGTCCTTAGTCGCCATGACAACATATGAACTGACTCCAGCAAGTAACCCATGATAACACCAAACCGGTAACCCTGGTAACCTGTAGTGCTCAGTGAGATTGATGGGCTGTGCTTTCCAATCTACACAACCCTCCATCTAGATACCCATGCCCATCTATTCTATAAGCTAATCAAAAACAACAAAAACACAACTTTTACTGTGCCAATTTCTTAAGCATCTCAGAGTAAAAGTACAGATCTAAGATAACCATTTATTAGCTATTTAATAGAATTCCCTAAACCTTAACTGATCCTGGATAGACATCCTAGTTTAATAAATATGGGACATTTTTCTGATATTAGCAACATATGGCAAGCAATTTTAGCTTAAGGCCACACCAGTAAGTATTCTACCAATAAAAACTAATTTCAGATATTAGCTATGAAATATTTAATAATAATAAAAATCATACCTACATATATATATATATGTAATATATGTATAAATATATGTATGTCATACATAAGGATTACTAGTCATTTCATAGCTACTACTACTATTACTACTACAGTACTACTAGTAGTATTGACTAGTTACTATTTTAGCTGGAACTCCCAAGAGCATACACACACACACACACACACACACAGTGTGTAGGTATGTATCATTAAGGCTTGTGGGTGGGGCAAGCAGGTGTCCAGCACCTGTTCACACATGGCTACTCCAGAGCTAGAAACAGTAACCATGGCAACCTTCATTTACTAAACAGGGTCCGCGCTCATCCACGCGCACGCACGCGCGCACGCACACAAACACACAAAAAACACAAACACACAACATATCCAAAAGCCACACAGACAATGACAGACACACACGCACACCCTCCCCCTGCTCGTGACTCAGCCCTACCATCACCATCCTCTGTCTGTGTCTCTTCGCTCTCCTCACGTTGCTGATGAAGCGCCTGCCCATCTTCTTCGCATACCATACCGACACCAGCATGACGTCACACCGGGGGCGGGGCGCAGAGCTTACGTAAAAACGTCAACCCCGAGCAGAAATGACTTGTATTATAATAATAACAATATTAATACTAACAATAATAACGAAAGAAAAAGAAACCCCGCCGAACCGCGAACAGCACTCACTGTCGGCGCGCGCTGGAGAATCCGTTTAGGTCACGTGCGCTCCCGGCAAAAACAGTTAAAAGACGATTCTAACTGCTGCGTTCAGCCCGCGCGCCTCCCTCCTACTGCTGCTGCTCTCGCGCAGCTCCGCAGCTCCAAACCCTCCAGCCCGAGAGAGAGAGAGAGAGAGAGAGAGAGAGAGAGAGAGAGAGAGAGAGAGATGGGGAGAGAGAGAGAGAGAGAGAGAGAGAGAGAGAGGGAGAGATGGGGAGAGAGAGAGAGAGAGGGAGAGAGATGGAGAGAGAGAGAGAGAGAGAGAGAGAGAGAGAGAGAGAGCGATGGGGAGAGAGAGAGAGAGAGAGAGAGAGAGAGAGAGAGAGAAAGAGCGATGGGAGAGAGAGAGACAGAGAGAGAGATGGGAGAGAGAGAGAGACAGAGAGAGAGAAAGAGAGAGAGATGGGAGAGAAAGATGGAAGAGTGAGACAGGGATGGAGGGAGAGAGGAGAGGGAGGAGAGGGATAGGAACTTGGAGGATGGGAGAGGGAAGAGAGAGGAGAGAGAGAGGGAGAGAGAGAGGGGATGGGAGAGTGAAAGACAGAGAGAGAGAAATTAGAGAGAGAGAGAGTGAGAGAGAGATTGGGAGAGTGAAAGACAGAGAGAGAGAGAGAGAAATAGGAGAGTGAGATAGATATGAGAGTAAGAGAGAGAGATATATAGAAGAGAGAGAAAATGGGCAAATGAAAGAGAGAGAGAAGATGTGTAGGAGAAGGGAATATATGATGATAGAGAGAGAAAATGAAAGAGTGAGAGAGATAGGAGAAAGAGAGTGAGAAAAACTGAGATGTGGATTAGAGAGGGGGTGGGTGAGGTAGAGGATAAGAAAAATAACAGAGAAAAAGAAGATTAAAAGTGAGAGAGAGAAAGGAGTAGAGAGAGGGACAGGAAAATAGAAGAGAGATTGACAGAGAAAGCATGGAAAACAGAGAGAAAGTGTTATAGGGAAGAGATGATGGGAGAGACAGCAAGAGAGAGGAAGGATGGTAGAGGTAGAAGAGGAGGAAAGAGTGTATCTGCAGTTCTGTGACAGACTATGGGATATGAGGGTTTCAGAGATGTGCAGAAATGTTTCAGTGGTGTGTGGTAGTGTTATATATGTGTGCATTTGCTCTTTTGGTAGTGTGCAGTGGTGTTTCAGAGGTGTGCGCATAATAGTTTCAGTGGTGTGCAGTAATATTCCAGTGGTGAACATGCATGTTTCAGATTTGTGTGCATGTTTTAGTGGTGTGTGCAGTGTTTCTAGTCATGTTTCTAGTCACAAGAGTATTAATGGTATGTGCAATTGTGGTGACACTTTCTATGAATGCCATCTCTATAAGACTCTATAAACATATTTATAACACATTATAATGCCTTCATAAGGCATTATTAACATGGCTATACATATTTATAAAACTCTATAATTCATCATAGCCATGTTTATTATGCATCATGAACTGTGATTATAATGCATTAATAGCTGTGTTTATAACATGTTATATGTCAATTCCAAGAAACTCAGTCCCAGCTTGTAGACTTGTATCATGACTAAAACAGCTTCCAACTTATAAACACACCCTCAGTAATCCTATAAATATATTTTTAACCACTCATGAATTATACTTGTCTTGAATATAATATTAATTATAATGTATTATAACAGGTCTTTGTGCGCTCTAAGTAAAGTGACAGACTTTCTTAGTGGGACTAGATTATTAATGATAGATATATACTATTTTAACATGTATATCATAAGCATAGCTAATAATGTATTATGATCACAAGTCATAATGCTTAATAAACATGGCTATAGTGGGTTATGCATTTTTATAAATATTTATAGCCATGTTTATAATGCCTTATAAATGCAGTCTCATAAAGATTACATTCATAGAAAGTGTTACCGCAATTGTTTTTGTGATGTACACAAGTGTTTCAGAGGTGTGCACAAATGTGTCTGTGGTGTGTGGTAGTGTTATATATGTGTGCATGTGCTATTTTGGTAGTGTGCAGTGGTGTTTCAGAGGTGTGTGCATAATAGTTTCAGTGGTGTGCAGTAATATTCCAGTGGTGAACATGCAAATATTTCAGATGTATGTGCATGTTTATGTGGTGTGTTTTAGCGATGTGCACAAATGTTTCGGTGGTGTGAGGGTGTTTTAGTGGTGTGCACAAACCTTTTAGTGGTGCACATGAGCATCAGTGGTGTTTGCAAGGGTTCCAGTGGTGTGCACAAGTGTTCAAGTCATTTGCACAAGTGTTTGATTCATGTGTGCAAGTGCTTCAGTCATATGCACAAGTGTTTCAGTTGTATGAAGATGTGTGCACACACTGAAACACACACAAGTGTTTTAGGCGTGCACAAGGGTTACAGTCATGTGCACGAGTGTTTCAGTGGAGTGTTATAATGGTCTGCACAAGTGTTT